>NC_137608.1:36637158-36669658 GCF_963280865.1 Gymnoscopelus braueri
CAGATGTTGAAAACTGCAGGGCATCCTGGGAAATAAGACTCATAGATGCTAAAAGAAAACAATGGAGTTTCAGCCATTGAGACGTTGACATTCTTAAGGCCCTTATTTGACAGTGCTTTCTTTAATTTCATTTCAGGAATTTAGCAGAAGCAACAACAAGTGAGGAGGTTCAGAGCCTTGTTCAAGACCACTTCAGGGCGCCCGCTTAGTCCAGGCGCATACAACAACATAGGCTCTAATGCCTGACAACACATCGTGGGTTCGAATCCCGATCCCAACGATCTTTGCTGCGTGTCACTCCCTGACTCGCTCTCCTTCTTTCCTGTCTGTCTCCATTACACTATCAATAAAGGTAGAAAAGCCCCAAAACAAATCTAACCACTTCAATAGGTATAGACTGCCATTTGGATACAGGACAATTTCTCTAAGCACCCCCATTGCTTCCTTCTACACTGCTCTATGCCAGTAAGGGTAGCATAGGACTAGGTCACATTAGTACATTAGATAGTACTGTGTTGTTTGTATTTTCTTTAATAAAGAGTCACCATGATTTTACCGTAACACTCATTGACGATGCTAGGCAGATGCTGTTGTCTGTAGCAACTTATGCTTAATGCTAACAGTGACTGCCTAATACCTTCAATGAAAAATGCAATGTGATGCAAAGAGTCTACAGAGTTTTTCTTTCATTAGAAAATAGGAAAGCTAAGAAGATGCACTGAATGGGGAAAACACAAACAAGAATAGTGCGGATATCTTAGGCCAGTAGGGTGTTACATGTGGTCCCAGAGAGCGAAGGACCACTACGCCACCTCCTGAGGGAAGGCTGTGAAGGGTTGGCTGTATTTTCTGTCCTTCAGAAGCACTTTAACAGCCAGGTTTCAGGTTTGACTTCTATTCGACGATGAGCTGCTAATGCTGCCAGCCTTGGCCAGCGGAACAGCTAATCTCAGGTAAGCCAGCACTGAGTGAGTGGATCTGGGGGCCCCATTCCAAATACCTGCCTCAGTGGAAATAGCACCCAGCATACTAGCATACTACCGCTGTACATGCTGCTCTATGCACCCCCCCCCAACAATTTCCCAAAATAGGTGTGTGCACAGTACAAGACGTTATGTAAAGAGAGAAGCTGGGAGTGCAGACAGAGACAGGTTCATACCATATCAGATGGCAACTTGTTGACAGCAAACACTCATGTCAACAACGGTGCAAGTCGTTAATTTTGATACAGTAGATGTTGGTAGGCAGAAACAGATAGGTCAGTAGATGGTTTTTAAATTATTTGTAATATTATAGGTCTAGGAACTCAAGCTTATTCATCCCACCCCACGCTATCTAGTTTGAAACTTCCCTTTTCCGGTAATGGTGTTGAAACCCAAAATTGGAACAGTAATGTTTTATTCCATTTTATTTCCGCATGCTGTATGTTGTAATTTCTATGTAGCGAATCCATGATTTATTCATTACCGAGGGGCATGAGTGGGTTAGACCTACAGCATGAGAAGGAGCACCTCCGTCAAAAAGGCTTCCATCTTTCAATAGGGACAATGTTTCTAGGTCATCCATTTGGAGCACCAGTGTACATCAGCGTATGAGTGGGGCTATAAGGAACAGAGGCCATGTAGAAGACACTTTGAAGGACTCTCATGAGACCTAACTTAAAGCGGAGGACTTTATCGTAATAGTGGAGCTCCAGAGGTATGAGCAGCTGAATAAGCTACTGAGACAAAACGCTCTATATAATATGATGTAAGGATGAATTACATCAATGAGGCTGGTAAAGATTTTCAACTTATGTGCAGTGAAAACCCAGCTCTCTGCAATTGTATTTTAGATCCTATTACATGCACAGAGGGTTGTTGGGACTACTCGTAACATTCTTTTTTTTTTTAACTTTCACCGAAACAGTTGCGCTCGTCAAAGCCCTTGTGGCAAATGTTTCTGGAGGTTTCTGTTCGACATGAAAAGCCGCCCTGATTGATCGAGGCTATGTAGAACAAAAAGCACCCTCCGCCAGGCACATTAAAAATGAATTTTCTCTGGGATTCAAAGGGATGCTGCTCTGCTAAGGGCAGAGGGTGGAGATGAGATGAGAGCTGGTAGCTCAGATAGTTTGCCTCGGGAGCCCCTCTAGCAAGCTAGTCCCAGTTGATCCATCCATCAGCCTTCAAGCTTCACAGAGGTGAGTGACTGTTTGAAGGCTCTGCCGGGCTACCTTATCCCTAGGCTTAACAATCCAATATTGGACGTTGCCGAAGATAATTACTCTCCATTGATGACAGAATACCCGGGGCTGGCCAGCGAGGGCCATTTGCATCGGCCCCAACACCGCTTGATCGATCGCGGTGGAAAAGCGGTCGGGAGCTGATAACAGGGGTTGCGTTAGACTCGCGTTGTCTAGGTGGGATGCTGTGCTCGTATGCTGCTCCGTCTCTGGCTTTTCAGTCATATCCACCCACTTACCCACCCTTCCTCTCTCTCCCTCCCTCCGCACCACCTCTTTCCAGCCAATGTGCAATGTAAAGAATGGGCTCCCACTGATAGAATCAGCAAGGACATTGCCGTCTTTATTCTACCTCAAAGAGCGCTTCCATGTCACCTTGACATTCTTTATCTACTGCGATGCTGGCGGGTGAGAGGGAAAATGTGCAAAGTAGATCCTCCATTCGATACACATTATTGTTTATGGACCCTCCGCTTTTATCCTCCTCTCTCCTGAGCTTTCTGGAAGACTGGCAGCAGCAGAAAAAAACACACACACTTTGCTCACTCTTGTCTAGAAACATGAAAATAAGGAGGCGTTCAGCCCTGTGTGGTCTTTTCCCCAATTTGTCCCTGCTGGGGTATACATTACACTAAGAACAGAAAAGATGGAAATTGGAGAAATGAGATTAGCAGGTAATTCATGAGCGAGTAGCATGGTGCCAGTAATAACAACATCTGATACACTGCAGCTCAGTAAGGACTACTGGGCAGGGCAGCCATGACAGTTTATTCAAGCTACAGACAAGACCACCAAATCTGCAAATCTAAATTATGCATGAATATTGAAAACACTTTCAATAATCTGAGCTATCTTGCCATCTTAAGCCGTTGCTGGGGACGTGAAACGGAAAATGGGGAAAAAAAAAACAAGTGGTGTTATTTTTTCTCTTGTAATAAAATTTCCATTCCTTTAACAAGATAAAAGCGAATTGCGTGCCGACTCGGAAAGTGTGAAAGACATTTGAAAATGAATTTTTCATGCACATTGATAATTTAATACGCTGGCGCCAGTTTATTAACATTCTATGACGCCTCTCGCTCTCTGAGAATAATAACCGTATAATCTGTGGCACTTTAGGAACTGCCGTTGCTGCATGATCAGGTGTTCAAAGGTTGCCACCGTCCAATAAAATACTTAGTAGAAAGTTTGAAGGCAGCTCTGGGGAGTGATCTGTGAAAGCTTTTCTTTTTTTCATACAGTACCAAGAAAGAAAAAAAAAAACACAGCAAATGTACTCTATTGGTACAAACTGCTAGTGAGAAGGGGATGTAATATATTCTCTGATCTTTCTTCTAGTGTGCTTAAGATGTTTTTTTGCTGCATTCTTTTGCCAAATTTGATAGTGTAGTGGTGAGAGATAAGAAAGAAAGAAAGGTATTACGGACCTGACACACTAAAAGTGTCATTGATGCGAGTGTCTTTCAGTGTGTCAGGGCCATTAGAGGCCACACAAGTGGTGAATTGGATCTGTGACTACTGTCTAATTTCCCAAAACTATTCAGACTAGGTCCACTTGGTGACGACATGCACATGATAGCTAACAAAGAGACAGTGAGCTGTTGAGGAAAATATAGACCATGAGAAAGAAATGTCTGACGTCTAAGCCAGGGGGAGAAGGTTCTGGAATGGCGATAAGACAGTAGGGAGGTTGAGCGATGGCTTCCAGGTGCAGACAGAAACTGTGTCAATTCACACAGTGACCCAGACAAGGTCTTTGTTTCTTTTTTCTTATGGAAGTTTGGCATTCACAACCAAGTCAGAGAGATTACGGATACACCCTCAAGGTTGAAGTGCACTCCCATCGTCTTACATTAGAAAACAATCAAGGATGGCAACGAGGGCGCACTGGCACAAGTGGTGCAGCAACAGTTAAATGGCAGACAAGGGGAGGAAAATGACAGAGTATTTGTTATCGTGAGCAACACAGAGTTGCCGGCAGTGGCTGGAGTGAGATTAAATATAGGGTTACCAGAGTAAAGGCCTAATCCGTTCAGAGACAAATGCAGGGTCTCTGAAGCACATTTGTTGTGCGGCCTGAGGTTTAACAACTGGCATTATAACTCCATTTCTCATCATTACCTCCCAGTACCAGAGAGTTGGAGTGATAGGGTCAGCCAGGGAATAGAGGAAAAGGGGAGAGAGGGAGGCAGAGCGGGAGAAAAAGTGTAAGAGAGAGAGAGCGAGAGAGAGAGAGAGAGAGGGAGAGAGAGCGAGAGAGAGAGAGAGAGAGAGAGAGAGAGAGAGAGAGAGAGAGAAAGATGACAGTGCCATTCTTACATGATATGTTCATGCAAACTACGGCTCCATTCTTTGATTGTACTGTACTTGTGTGCTCAGAGAGAAAAGTCTGCATGGAAATGTGTGCGTGTGTGTGTGTGTGTGTGTGTGTGTGTGTGTGTGTGTGTGTGTGTGTGTGTGCGTGCGCGCATGCGTGCGCGTGTGATCATAGTGTGTGCATCTAGAGTGCAAAAAACACATGTGAGAGCATATGCACACATGGGTTTACGTGGGGTTGTGCGCGGTTGAGCACAGACACGCAATGTATGTGTCTTACCCCCAGTGGCCATGTGCTGCAGCATGTCACTGCGGAGGGGTCTGGATATGGTCACGAGTGCTCCGTGAGCCAACGACACAATGCATCAGATATGGAAATTCACCATGCATTGATGAATGATACGAGGCCCTACTTTCTACCCCAACACGTCAAAGGATGTGCCAGGGTTGCAGAGGCAGCTGCTATGACAGATTTGAAGGGAGCGCCGGTGGTGGTGGTGGTGGGGGGGGGCAGGGGTAGGAGCTTTCTGGCTTCCCACTGTGTCGCACAGCAACTCTCTAGTGGTACACAAGTGTATAATAAGACCCCTTGAGAAAATGTGTTCGGGTGGGGGGTGTGGGGGGTGGGTTGTGGGCGTGCGGTTAGCCCTCAGTCTTAAAAAAAAAGAAAGAAAAGGGACACAAATACAACAAAATCTGATTGCATTCAAGGCCTTATTAACATATCCTTTCACCAGCAGAGGATGCCACTGGTTGTAATTCAGCAAGACACAGCTGCGAGAGCCCTGCGACTTCTATTATGACTCTATGTTTCAATCAATTACAGCTCTGAAACTATGGCTTAATTAACTCCATGCACAGACGGTTGGCTGCTTTTCACAAGAGCCCATTCTAAGAACAAGAAAACAAAATGGCTGCCGGTTTCTCTTATGCTTAAAATAGAGGCTAAGATGGTGGTGGGGATAGATTAACTATGCCCTGCACAGTTTTATTGATTCACAGTTTTTGTCTCACAGGGGATGTGGAACAAGAACATTCGCCTCTTCTGTGTGTAGAGCCTATTTCTTCCTCGCTAAAAGAATGCTGTAGCTTTTCTCTGTATGGCTGTGACCTTGGCCTGCTTTCAGTCCTGTATTAAAGACAGTTTGAAACGGAGCCTAAAAACTCCCCCTCACTCCATCACATTTATATTTTTTGAAAGCCAAGAATGTTGTTGTGATTAAGTGTTGCAACAGTGTTGTTTTGATGTGATTGTACTTTATGTGGAATCACAAGTAAGATTGTTGCAATGACATTCTCACAATAGTTTCCATGTTTCCTCCCAACTCGTCATTGCGGCGGACTACACTGTGGCAAGACCATGTAATACTAGAACAAGGTGAATAATCCAATATTAGCTACAGGTTAGGGCAGGAAACAAGCCTCAGTGAAACAGTGAAATGAGTAAAAAAAAATCCCCCATGTGAAAAACAAATCAACAGCAAGCAAATGAGATGAATTGAGTTAGGAATATCAGATTACTGTCATTAAATCAAATTTACGACAGTAGATTTCAAATTAAATCACGAGTAAAAGAGGCCAGTGATCCCCACTGTGAACCAGCGGCAAACTTCAGAGTTGACTCGGAAATCTAAATCTACGCCCGGAGAACCCAAGGTAAACAAACCACGAGTCTGCTAATTGAATTCAGGTGAGCTGACAATCCTTACGCCTGCAAATGGAACTGGTTCCAAAAATGGAACTCTTCTGCAAAAAAGGCTTTGTGCAGGGCCCACAAGGGGTCAAAGGGACTGCGGCCCTGTCTCAAAAGCACCGAGTGTCTTGAGAAGACCACGCATATTAACTTCTCTTTAACTCGATCAACAGACAGATGGCCATGCCAGCCCCACTCAAGCTTGTGAATCCTGCTATTCATCATTCAAAGTCTTTCGCATAAACTTTCCTCGGCGGGCCAAAGGCATGTTTGACGTCTCCTTGAAGAATACGTCCTTTATGCATGCACTGGCGGCTCGCTGTAATATAGGCCTGATAAATAAAGCGTGAAGAAGACCAGAACCATGAGATCTCAGTCAACTTTCAGCACATTAATGGCACACTGACTTATTGAATCATGGCTTATAATTTTATAATGTGCATTCTGACAGAGGCCAATGCCTGAAGGCCAGTTTATTATTAGTCTATCTCTAGACAGTACTGGTGTTTGCCAAGGCTCTGGAAAACGATGAGACAATGAGACACAGGACCTCGTATATCTCAGCTAGTCAGGTTATTAAACCTCAACCAGAGTGGAAAAGTCACCACAAAGGAGTTAAGGATGTTAACACCAGTCAGATGGTTTCTATTTTAGCTTATAATTGTGTGCGTCAGTACCAGAAATCTCATATTCTTAGCCAGGAGACCCTTGCCCTCCTGACTAATGGCTTCCACATCGAAGGTTAAGGATCTCAAAGTGAATATCTTAACCTGCAAAGAACCTTAGCAGGAAAACGACTCCTCAGCAGTCCTGGTGCTATAAAAGCCTCCTTTTCCTGTCTGGACTGTTTCATCACCTTCCAAGACGTAGAAGTTTTAATTCATTCTGATGAACACATTGGCTAATCTCCAAGGCCTTTTGTGAGGCTAATATGGATTAGACACTTCAGCCGAGGGGAGCTCAGCCATGATGCCAGAAAAGCCTCTTTTATTTTCATCATGGCTCCATTCCTCCTTCATCTGGCCACAAGCCTGACATGACATCTGACCTACGTTCTCCCTGGGGACATTGCCTGGCTGGAGGACCCCCCACCCCCCTCATCCCTCTCCACCCAATCCCATCCCATCCCCTTTCTCTCTACCCCAAGAGGGCTGCCCTAGCCCTCCTCTTTGCCAGGCCCCAGTGGGGATGTGGCAGTTTGATGGAAGAGCGGGATGAGGGCAAGGTTCTTCCTCGCTAATTATGAGGACAGAACCCCAGAGACAGAAGCCCGAGAGCCTTTGACATCAGCCTCATATGGGCTCTTTGTTTCTTTGTTCCATGGTGCCTTTGTCGGCCTGCTCCTAAGGCATCCGTCATAACTTCCTGCTCATTCCTGTTTCCTGGCCTTTCCTGGACTATGGAGTGTTCCGACACGAAGAGGGGGGAAAAAAACCATCCCCATACATTTTCAATCTCAAAGTGTTCCATTGTCCTCTTGTTCAAACATAAGATGAATGTAATTTGTTGGAGCTTTCATTTCCCTTTTCCCTGGAGACACTGACAGAGAACAAAATAATGCAGTCCTTTCCAGTAAAACACTTAACAGGTTAGCTAAATTCAATAACACGCAGAAATGCCTAAAGTAAGTGTATGCATGCTGCATTACATTAGAGTGAACTGACAGACGTAGACAGGAGAGAAAAAACAACCAACAAACAAAACAAAATCTTACTGTGGGGTTGGAGAGTAAAGAAGCCTGGTTAAAATATGAAACCACACGACAAAAACAATCTAACCATTATGACGACATTAAAACGGACCGGACCTGCCAAATGCCCCCATGCTGTGCTTGGCTGGACCTTGGAAGTACGAGAATATTGACAATTACTGACTGGGATCTAGTTTTTCCATCAGACCAGTAGCCCTCATTCCATACCATTCTTTTCATCATTCTTAACGTTCATTCCATGCTATTCTGTGCATTAAAGCCTGTATGCTTTCCATGACTTACCCAGAGCAGAACGGCTTTGGGAATTCCGGGAATTCCTGAAATGGCTTAGTTCATTAAACAGAACCTTGAAAATGTCATGATGCCTCATGGTGTATCATGGGACTTCTATCAGCGAGGCTTTTTGGTTTGTAAACGTATTCTTATTAGCGTAATCAATTCAACAGTACAGACTGTGTGCTCATTATAGCCTGCGGATGTTTCAACTGAGGTAAGGTTGTTTACCACCTCAAAAGTCTACAAAATCTGGACTTCCTTCCCACTAACGGTATGTATTTCAGCAATAAAAAGGCTGTTTATACAGCAATCAAGCCCACGAGCAGGAGAGTGCGGGGGGGAAAAAACGCAGAAGGTGGAGGGTTGAAAGGGGGGAAAAAAGAAAACAACACCAAAAGCACTCGATCCCAGTTTAATAGAGAGCAGAGGGATGGCAGCTGACTGAAGGCTTGGTCGTAAAAGACAAACAAGTATTAACTGGGGATGTTTTAAAGGCAACAACAGAGGGTTTTTATTTAATGTCTTAAAGCTTTAATTGGCGGCTCTGTTATTTCCTCTTCAAGGAACTGAGGGTAACAGTAAACCCTGTGTCAAGGAGGAGGGCCTCCCCGAGTGAGATGGCCTCTCCATCCATCCAGCTAGCTAGCCGCCCTCGTCGGGGGGGGGGCCCCCGGCATCTGTGATCTTTACCAATTGAGCTCAAGAGGCTGTGGCCCCCCTGGCCCCCTAGCTGCCAACAAGGCCAGCCTCTCAGCTAGGAGCCCAGGAGCCTAATCGTCCTGGAAGGGGCCCTGTCAGCCACTCAGCCTTGGGGTCACATATGGAAGTGACTAGGGCTTATTCCTAAGTCACCCGGGGGATATTCATAAATCTGCAGGCTGTTTCCTTAAGCTAATAATTGGGGTGGGGGGGGGGGGGGGCACCTTATACTCGCGAGCTGCGTCTGGCAATATTATAGTACTAATTTTAACCCCACCCCCCTCTCGTCTGGTCTCCTCCTTACTCGGGATATTGTGGACACAACACAACAGGAAGTGAAAACAGCTTACCAAACCATAGTGACTAAATCACTCTCTAAAGCAGCCTCAGGTTCAGGTCTCCTGGAGGGGTCTTATTTAAAAGAGACGTACAAGAACATTGAGCTATTGAGTTCCATGGAAGACTGGCCACTAGCTGCTACTGCTGTGTGGGGGTTCCAACATGGCTGTCAATAAATGTAAACTACTTCTGCTCCTCCAGCTTTGCTACATCACTAAAATATTCTAGCCGTTGAACTTTATGTACACACTAACTCCGTCTCTCTCTCTCTCCCATGTCTTGCTTGTGTTAAGTGTGCTGAGGTGGGGATCCAACAGACAGGCCGCACAGCCCGTAAATCTGATACTCTCCAGGAGGAGAACAAGCGCTCCTTTATGCGAACGGTTTACAACTCCATATGTATTTTCCATTCAGATTTATTTAGCGAGGGGCTCGGGGGAAGGCTCTGGAGGGATCCATAAACCTTAGAGCCTCCATCTCCACCTTTTCTCATTTTAAGATTTACACCCTTCAACAACACAAACAAAACTCTCATTTCTCCTTCCCTCCCTTAGGAGCCCAGCTGTGAATCAGGGCAGCTTCCATCTGAGCCGAGCATGAGGAACGAGTAGAGGAACTAAGAGAGAGAGAGAGAAAGACGGGCCAAGTTCAGTCTCTCTGGGCGAAACCACAGAGTAGAAACAGGAGTTGGGGGTGGGATGGGGGAGGGTGTCTGGTAGAAGAAGTGGATAGCTTCATGGTGATGACATACAGCATATGCAAGCCAGTATTATAATTATTTAGAGAAATATGCACAATTGAGGCGGCTCGGCCAAGTAAGGCAATGGGGGATTGACGGGTGCAAAAAGCTCTGCGTCCATTACTTTGCTGAAGACTCATTGTTGGTCTATGGCGGATACTTGAGCCACAGCCTGAGCTCAACGTACAACATGATCTGGGCTTTACAACGGTCAAAGCCCTCCATCCTCCCTTTGGCATTGTCTTGTCTGACATGTTGAGGGATGTGAGACAGCCTGGTGCAGACAAAGGCCTCTCCCGGCTGGCCCATTAGCTGGAAGAAAGAAAGCAATGTCCAGGGTGCTGGAGCATGTCCCCAGCTCTGGGGCATGGGGGGCTGTTTTATTAATGAGCCAATCCGGCGAGTGCAGGCACGGGGCGGGTCACTGATGACTGCGAGAAGCACCTTGGGCGGCCGCCGGCCTAGTGAGCGAGTGAGTGAGCGATCGCGGCTGGGAGGGGGGCGCGGGGGGCTGGGAGGTGGGGGGGGGTTGCAGAGGACTATTCCCTGCAGGGGCCCCCGGCCAGTAATGCACTCTCTCTCTCCGTCTCTCAGGCGGCAGGGCCTCAGCGGAAGGAAGGCACATTTGATAAATGGACTCCTTTAGCAGGCCTGTGCCGGGGGGAATCTGGGCTCCGGCGTGTTGGCTCACGGCTGGTTTACCTGCCCACCGCCACGCTCACTCCTTCATCCCCATCGGCCTCCCCTGAGCGCAGACAGACACTGACTGATAATGGGTCCGTGTACACATGAATGGATGGGGCCAGGCTGCCAAAAAGGCACACACATGCACACTATAGCACACACAGAGACAAGTGCGGAGTCACCCACAAACACACACACACACACACACACACACACACACACACACACACACACACACACACACACACACACACACACACACACACACACACACAGAACTCAACTGTACAGAGATGGGTAATGCTGGCCAAAGCTGTTAGCAGCATGGGATTTTGCTTTTGGAGTGGCGCCCTTGCCACTGCTATGATCTAATGTCTGATGAATTACAGTGGAAAACTGGCAAAAGAAACTTTGTGCTATATTAGGGAAAATGAGAGACTGCCTAAAGACTAAACACACAGATTGAGTTATTGAATTGCAACGACAGCAGTGGTTCGCACACATTTTATTTGTGTCTTGATGTGCAATGTTTTGACAGACAGGTTAATTTACTCCTGAATTCTGTATGCTATCTGAATCTGACAGGAAGTCACTGGTCTGGCATTTGCGGTGGCACACTTCCTTTTTTTCCTCTCAAGGATTCAACGTCTGTTGACATTTATCCAACAGCCACAAAAAATATATAAAATCTTTAACGGAATCTCTCCCTCTCTGTTTTCTCATTCTTTGGATCTATTTTTTTTGGGCAACCAAACAATCTCCTCTTGTTTCGTAGCGAGCAGTGGCAGATGTTGAAGGTGGGAGAGACGGGCGTTGCGACAGATCTGCATGGGTGTGTTTTCTTCGCGTGGTGCAGGGATATGTGACAAATACCAGAGAGTCAGTCTCCGGCAAGTACCCCCCCCCCCCCTCCCCCTGCTCCCCAACCGTCACCACCACCACCACCACTGCTGCTGCTGCTTTTGGTGTCAGCCATGTCTAAAACATGATGGAAACCGCGTGCGCGCGTGTGTGTGTGCGTGTCGTTGAGCGCGGGGGAGGCTCCTCCTCCCTCCCGCGGGAACAGGCGCGCCGCAGAACAAGATGTCGCCTGTCAAGCGGGGAAGCATTTGAAAATAAATAACATCAATGATGATTTCAGTTTACTTGTCACGAGCGGAGCGCGTGTCGCTTTTCTTTTTGAGAAGCGATGCCATCGTTCCCTCTGCTCGTCTCTAGCTCCGCTGGGGGAAGGCAATCGCTTCTCTTTTCTTTTCTTTTTTCCCCCCCCCTTCTCTTCTGAGACAGGCCTGCTGCTCTCCGGCGGATACGCTCCCATTTCCAATTCAGATTTCACATCAATCTGTCACCAGGTTCCACCTATCAGCCTTAACAAGCTGGCTCACTCAGACGTTCAGTGATCACTCATTAGTGGTGCGATAAGAGGATAGCAGATTACTTTAATGCGCACATTCCTGAATTTGAAATCTTTGTCTACCTTTTGCTTGTGCTCTGTTGCACAATGGTTGGTGTCAATGTGGCGCGTTGTGAACTTGTAGATCTGCTATTTTCAACAAGCGGCACCATTGTACGACTAAGTATAAATCAGGCTTCAGACTGGCAAATAAATCTATCGTTGGATTATCTGTGACCTTTGGAGGACAACCTAGGCACTTCAAAGGCAGTTGGATTATGTGCTACACATTACACAACGGCTATGAGCCAAATGATCTCCATGATCTTTTTAGGGCTGTATTGTGTTTTTACCGGTTCTTTCTTAGCCCTCTAAACAACACTGAATTGCTCTGAAATGCTCATAGTCCCAAAGTAGCCAGCAAAAACATCTCCACTCAGGTCACACAAGGGCAGTAATCACAGTGTGATTCCAGTGGAGGGCAAAGAGAATTCATGAGTTCTAAATTTGTAACTGAGTTTATTCAATAAGTCAAGCCTGGAAGACAGGTGAGAGCATTCATCTAAGGTCCACCTAAAGCTTAACCACATGAACCCTAGTGTCCCTATTCTGGGCATGTCATAAAAGGCAAATATTTGGCAAAAGTAGGCGGACATTCAGCAAAAACAGCTGATCTACAACAAAGTATATAGGGTTTAAAAAAGGTTAATTTGTGTGACATGTGAGCTAATAGACATGCTTTTTTTGGTGTGCAACACCATCGTATGACAAAAATCGTATGTAGAAGTATGCGTGTTGGTCTATACTGTATGTGCTCATGTGCGTGCGTGCGTGCGTGCGTGCGTGCGTGCGTGCGTGCGTGCGTGCGTGCGTGCGTGCGTGCGTGCATCCATGCATGCGTGCAGTGGTAGTCTTACTCTTAGTAAAGATAATACTGTCCTGCCTGCAAAAATATCAATGTGTGTGCCGTGTGCGCATGCGTATGTACGTGCGTGCGTGTGTGCGTGTGTGCGCGTGTGCGTGTGCGTGCGTGCGTGCGTGCGTGCGTGCGTGCGTGCGTGCGTGCGTGCGTGCGTGCGTGCGTGCGTGCGTGCGTGCGTGCGTGCGTGCTCTCTCTCCTAGCCGTATTGGAGAGCAGCCCAGCAGGAGAGCCTGAACCGATTGGGAGTTTAAAAAACAACAACCAAAGACCACTTGTAACACAAAGAGCTTCATCTCTGGTCTTTAAGGAGAACCATCTGTTCTACTGCAGTCCATCTCTCTCTCTCTCTCTCTCTCTCTCTCTCTCTCTCTCTCTCTCTCTCTCTCTCTCTCTCTGCACAATACCGCCACAGTCGATCCTAGGTCAAGAGCAGGAAAACAAATGTGAGTGCTGCGCACATGTGTCTGTCTGTCTGTCTGCCATTCCTCCAGCCAGATATTACATATCACAATGTTCTTTTGGCAGTGCCGCAAAGGAAAAAAAAGAAAGAAAGAAAGACACCCACACATTCCCCCATGTATGGAGGCCAGATCCCACTTCCTCAGAGAGGTTTCATAAATTGTTAGCAGTGTGTTCATCTCTTGGAAACTGGGGGATGGGGGGGGGGACTGGATGGGAGGAAGGGACAGACAGACAGACAGACAGAGAAAGGGAAGAATGGAGGGAGGAAAGACAGCGCAGCAGCACTATGGATGGATGACATGAGGGGAAGAGTGAGGGATAAGGAAGTGGAGGAAGGGAGCAGGGGAGTTCTCTCATCTGGGTTCAGCAGGGAGACATTTCAACACGCTTGTTTCAGCCTCCTTCCTGTCTTTTTGCGAGTGTGACTGGTGCTGTCATGGCTCGTAACACCACCTGACACCGACCACTGGGGCAGCAAACACAGCAGACAGGAGGAAGCTAGGGAAGGTCAGACACATCTGTTTGTGTGTGTGTGTGTGTGTGTGTGTGTGTGTGTGTGTGTGTGTGTGTGTGTGTGTGTGTGTGTGTGTGTGTGTGTGTGTGTGTGTGTGTGTGTGTGTGTGTGTGTGTGCGTCTGGCTGAATGTGTCTGCTTTCTCTGCCTCCCGCCGGGAACTCAGCAACTCAGTCAACACCAGGTGGTCCTCACTAAGCACCAGGTGTGTGTGTGTGTGTGTGTGTGTGTGTGTGTGTGTGTGTGTGTGTGTGTGTGTGTGTGTGTGTGTGTGTGTGTGTGTGTGTAGGTCTGTGTGTGTCTATGTGTGTACAAGCGCATGTAGATAGATGTGCATACCTTCCAATCAGCAGCATCTATGTGCGCTCGCTCTTGTGCAATAGCCCCTCCACCCTCTCTCTCTCTCTCTCTCTCTCTCTCACATACTCTCCCCATACCATGGCCGGACTGCAAAAAGTAAATCAACCTCTTGCTGTGCGCTGTGGAGAGCCAGGCCAGTAAAGCCTCCCCCATGTGTTCCCCACTCACTCAGCACATATCTGCCTTTGATTTGGGCCAGTCTGGAGGCCAGTCTGGGGCCGATCGATCACGGCTTAAAGGCCCCTAATCAAGAACAGGATGGAAGGGATGAATAAAATCATACATCACAGCTTTTGGCTGCTGCCCACCTCCCTCCCTCCTGCCTGCCCTGCTCGATCTCTCTCTCTCTCTTTCTCCTCATCCACCAACCCCCCTGCCCCTCTCTCTTCCTCTCTTGTTCCCTTTCCATCATTCTCATAGTTTTTGTTTGATGTCTGGAAACACCCAGAAGCACTGAGTGCAGCTCTTTGGAGAGAGACAGCGAGAGAGAGAGAGAGAGAGAGAGAGAGAGAGAGAGAGAGAGAGAGAGAGAGAGAGAGAGAGAAGAGAGAGAGAGAGAGAGAGAGAGAGAGAGAGAGAGAGAGAGCGAGAGCGAGAGAGAGAGAGTTGCACGAGTGGGATGGAATCCATGAGAGCAAAAGACAGCGCGGAGAAAAAGTAAAAGAAGAAAGAAACACAGATCAAGCGACAGAGCTCCCGAATGCAACACAACTAACCGGGCAGCAATGTGATGGACACCTCAAAACCCCAGCTCTGAGCTCCAGCCCACCTCAGAGAGAGAGAGAGAGAGAGAGAGAGAGAGAGAGAGACAAAGAGAGCGAGAGAGAGAGAGAGAGAGAGAGAGAGAGAGAGAGAGAGAGAGAGAGAGAGAGAGAGAGAGTATAGGCTTAGCTTAAGCCAAGCGGAGGAGATGGGCTTACAACGTATGTGACCAACACTAGAGGTGGGAGATCAAGGAGCAGGAGAGGGAGAGAGAGAGAGAGACTATAGAGAGAAGAGAGAGAGTTGAAGAAGAGAGAGAGAATGGAGAGGGGGACGTGCAACATGGAGCAGGGAGCCAAGAAGCCCTCCTGTCATTTGTGGCCCCGGTGGAGCCTTTTATGTGCTGCGCTGCTTCCCTCTCTCTCTCTCTCTCTCTGGATGGAGTCGTGTGGAGACTGGGGAGTAGCAGGGAGGGTTAATGAGGGACGTTGACTCCTATCAGCCTCAGCGGTGCCCCGGTTGCCCCCCGAGCCCCCCTGGCCTTTATGAAAGAATCATATCCTCTCAGCCCTAATTAAAAGGCAATGCTTTTACCTAGAGGGTGACCTCTCTGAACCTAGTCCTACTTGCTCTCTTTAACCCCTTCAATCCGGGGAACACATCTAGTGTAACCACTTAAACAATTATTTTACATATTTGGGCTATTCAAAAGCAGCGGATCTACAAGCTCGTAGATTGTACAAGTTTGTAGATCTGCTATTTTTGAAAAATAGATTTTTTTTGCAAATCTTTGAATATATATATTTTTTCAAGCGAACATCTTTAACTCAAATCATTGCTTCTGGGGGTCCCTGGAACGAAATATTTTGAGATGGGGGTCCGCAGCCAAATACATAGAACTTTGGGGGTCCTTCAAATGAAAAAGTTTGATAACCACTGATATAACAACACACGTTATTCAGAAAATTGATTTTGATGACATTTGTAGAATCGGCCTCAGGCCTTAATGGGTTAACAGAGCCCTCTTACCCCCTCTCTCTACCACACATACACTCACATCTCTTTTAATCTCTCTCCCTCACTCTCTCCTCTGTAACAATCCTCTATCTCTCATCTCTCTAATCACTTTCAATCTCTCTCTTTCTTTCTCAACCTCAAAAATCTAGACCCGCAGGAGAATGACCTGAGTCCTACAGAACATCTACTCGTGACAAAATGAACTCTGTGGATGTAAAATAAGAACAAATGAAAAACACGGCTGAGCATGGCCTTCACAGAGTAGACACAGGGATTACTGTGAGTCACTGTGTTCTTTCACATCCTCCCTTCATAGTCACCCTCACCCCCCCGTTCCATCTGATTCACTGGCTCGCTCGCCGTCAGGATGGTCGAGTTCATATTGGACACTTCGCTGAGACTCATTGCTAATATTGGGAGGCCCTCCTATCAGATTATGGATGAGAGCAGAGCAACAGAGGCCTTCCATTTTTTTTTCCGCTCCTTAATGTCAACACATCTACAGTACCCCCCCCTCCCCTCTCTCTCTCTCTCTCTCTCTCTCTCTCTCTCTCTCTCTCTCTCTCTCTCTCTCTCTCTCTCTCTCTCTCTCTCTCTCTCTCTCTCTCTCTCTCTCTCTCTCTCTCTCTCTCTCTCTCTCTCTCTCTCTCTCTAAAGGACAAGGCAACCAAATCGCTAAAGCAGGCATTATTAATGAACCAGAATGGAGGGTGGTGGAAGAGAAGGGAGCGGTTCATTCCTTATTTATGAGGAGCTAACCAACTGGGCAACCTGGCTGACAGTCCTATTAATGATCTTTAGTGCCCGCGGGCCGTCCCACAACTCTCTCTCTCTCTCTCTCTCTCTCTCTCTCTCTGTGTGTCCCCCTTCACCCTGTTCACATAACCATCCAAGCCCTCCCCAAAGCAGTAGAAGAAGACTGATAGACTGGAGCGGAGGGGAGTGGATGATGGAGGGAAGAGGAGGAAAAGAGGGGTGTGTGGATTGGAGAGGAGAGGAGAGGAGAAGAGTGGGCAGGGCAGGGGGAGGTGTTGCAGGCCTGTAATTTGCGCAGGGACAATTTAGACATTACAGGATAGAGGGGAGGTGGAGAGAGGGAGAGGGGAAAGGGCCCTCCAGGGACCCGGGCGGCTGATGGGGCGGGGCGGGTGGGGTGGATGGGGGGCCCCGGCGGACCGAGCCGAGACAAATAACAAATGACAGCTCTGTGATTAAATCAAACCTTCTACTTTAAGTGTTGAAGTATCTGCCTGTCAGTAACAATCTAGGGCTTGTTAAAGCACCACCCCCCCCCTCAAACCCCACCGAACACACTCACACACACACACACACACACACACACACACACACACACACACACACACACACACACACACAATGTCCCTCCCTCCCTCCCTCCTTCCACTCAGTCTAGATCCCCTCTCCTCCTTCCCTCCAAAAGCTCCAGCACCACCCACCTTCTTCCTCTAACCCAAAACACATCACTCAAACGGCTCCCTTAGGACCCCCACACCACCACCACCCTCTCTCTCCTGCTAGCCACTGACTCTCTGGAGAATGTATGAAGGGGCACACACACACACACAGCACTTGCACACACCAATGCACACACATGCGCAAGCACAGAAATACACACACACACACACGCGCGCACGCACGCACGCACGCACACACACACACACACACACACACACACACACACACACACACACACACACACACACACACACACACACACACACACACACACACACACACACACACACACACACACACACACACACACACACACTCTCTCACAGCTGTCTCTGGGAATGACGGCCCCATAGCTGCAATAAAAAATATGACAAATCAGCATTGGGCACATGATTAGCTGGAAATGGGTTTAGCATAGATTTTCAAGTGAAATGCAAACCGTACCTAATGTGTTGGAATCAAAATAACACAGTCGCTATGGATTCTCCTTAATGAGGATCCACTGCATCACTGGGAGCCACTACAATGTGATGTCAATATGGCTGTCATTTATTACACTGTAACACTCTGTGATTTCAACAACCACAGTCGGCATAAGTCATTGACTGATTATCATTGTACGTAGATTTACACTTGAAAATACATGAACCCTATAGCGTCCCGAGTGTCCCTGAAACAACCGATCAACAAGCTCACAACGCATTGCAACTGGACACGTTGTGTGCTTGTAGATCGGCTATTTCCGGCGAAGAGACTTGGTATAGGGGGGGGGAAAGGAACAGACCAAGTATAGAGCCCTGGGGGACTCCAGTCAACTAAGTATAAAAGGTTGAAGTTGTTAATTACATGTATGTGATTCTCTAATCCAGGGGGATGTATAACAAGTGAAACAGTGGAACATGCTCCAGTTCCTAATACATCAACGATATAAGCAACCATCAGAAAGAAGCATGACAGTCAGAGGCATTATGTTCAGACAATGTTCCTGCCTGTGATTACATGGGATCACATGAGGGGGAGGTAACAATGTTATTGTGACTCTCATTAACATCTTTAGCCATGCATGAGACTGCATGATCATGTATTTCCCAGCTTTCAAAATACACAGTAAAATCCTCTGGCTCAGGATTTCACTGTGTAATGGCACTTCTACTACCACTAAGTCGTTTTGGATGTAGAAAAGGCCCTGGAACATAAGATATTCATCAGAGTGTAGATGTACAGCAGTGGTACAGTCATTAAACCACATCTGAAGATGTCTGGTGTGGGAGCTATGGTGGCAGAGGTTCCACCCCACATCGTTGAGATTATGTGTTTGAATCCTCTGCGGGTTGGTCAAGGCCGCCTGGCAGCAGGGGTGTTGAACTGTGAGGAATCAGTTGTTCCTCTGTATGCGCTACGTCCTCTTGGTATAAAGCGCCTCACTGACAAGGGAAATTAAGTAGCAGGCGATTGTATCGGAGGAGGTATGTGGTTTCAATACCATCCCTATAGGACCAATCAGACTGAAGACTGGTTTTTCATGTATCGATGAATTGAGGACACAGGACCACAATGGAAACAAGCCCTTAGGGCTTATTGTATTATCCTTTTAGCATCATTTGTATAATCGTACCACTGTACCTTTTGCAAAATGTTAATAAAGTATTCAATCAATCAATTAGTCAAACAAACCAACCAACCAACCAACCAACCAACAAACCAGTTGGTTGTGAGCAGAGACAAGACTATACAAGTGAATGGGGAATTCAGGAAGTGGTATAACGACTACATTAGAAAAACGGGGGAAATCAGAAGAAAGAAAGAATAAGACGTCTGGTGTGAAAATAGTACATTGTTTAGTCCTAGATATTTTGTTTGTTGTTGTTTAGATATATCAAAGGAACGATAGAATAACAACTGGTCCAAAGCCTTTTAGTGTGCAGCAGTAAGACACTCGTGTTCGTAAGGGAGACAGCAGACTCTAAATCTAAATAATGAAAACAGTGTCTCAGACTGAAAGAGGAGCAGGAAAGAGATTGGCCATCATTTTCAGCTCACTGGTTGGTCCCTGAGCAATCCAAGGACGTTAGGAGACACACAATTCAAAAAGACAGATAGGTTTTTACTTCACTTTCATGCTACATTCAGTAAAGCTAATAAATACATGGGAGAGTATGGTACTAATGCAGTTCTTCTCACTCAACACAGAAATATAAGTTGTATACAAGGTGCTATGAAACCTAAACAACTGAATAACTGGTCCCTAA
The DNA here is from genome assembly GCF_963280865.1 of Gymnoscopelus braueri. Taxonomy (NCBI): domain Eukaryota; kingdom Metazoa; phylum Chordata; class Actinopteri; order Myctophiformes; family Myctophidae; genus Gymnoscopelus; species Gymnoscopelus braueri. Next base: position 36,656,934 of record NC_137608.1, read on the forward strand.
TAAGTCCCTAATATGGGTAGGAAAATTCCTATGGCCCCTGGCTGACATTTTGCCTCAAAGACTCCATCATTTATAGATTATATATTGTTCAAAAATGTCTGAATTCCAGTGTTTCAGTTAGGTTTTTGGGTAACACTTTACTTAAAGGTCGGGTCTATAATGCATTATAATGCATTATAATACGCTTATAATAAGGCATTATAACACTCAATAAATGTTTATAATCATGTATGACAACTTTTAACAACGTTTATAACGTATTATAAGTGCTGGTCATAATACATTATAAGCTCAGTGGAACAACACATTACAACCACCTTAACTTAGTTAGTTATAAAGTGTCTATGTTGTAAGTTGTTATGCATAATTGTAAACATTTATAACGAGTGTTATGAATCTTTATAAGTGCATTATAATGCATTATGATCCATTATAATGAATAATAATTGTGCATTGCTATACCTAGTAGGTAATATGCTGTTCCACTGACTTTATAATGCATTATAATATAAATTATATTATTACAAGTTATAATACTTCATAAACCTAGTTATAATTTGTTATGCATAATTGTAAACATTTATAACAAGTGCATTATAAATGTGGTTATAATGCATTATAGACCCGACCTTACTATAAAGTCTTACCAGTTTTTGTTATGGTATTTTGTTCAAGCCTGTAAATATATATTGTGCACAGCCTACATTTTTAAGGCTGCAACTGAGAACAATCCAGCAACAATACACTGCTCTCATCCTCCTCAGGATGACCTTAATGCTGATGTAAAACTGACCCTTCTTTGACGTCCAGTAGCTAGCAGCCATGTTAGCCACGTTGTTTTGCGAGGCGGCCTGCTGGGGTGAGTCAAAACAAGTGCCTGCGACATTAAAACGCTGCATGATGCCCAGGTCCCCTGCCACTCGGCCTATAGCCTTTTCATGCCACATTAGCATCATTACGCCTCACAGTCGGCAAAACTTGCTTAGCTCAGAGGGAATTACAGAGAGACACCAGCGGAAACACACAGGACATTTAAAGCGTGCACATTTTTCATTTCTTCCTAGATCAGCTTTAACTAGTTTAACCCTGGCGTTCCTATTTTGGGCGTGTATAGGCCCAAATGTTCCAAAGTCAAACTACCAGTTCACTATTTTTTGCCATTTTTAAATTAGGGCTTAAGTGAAGGCAGTAAAGTGACAGTAAAGCGGAGAAACGTGAGCAGGGAAAGGGTATAACGTGTGACTCAAATCCCTGATCCGTGACAACTAGATCTGTTCCTATGTGGTGGGCGTAATAAGTGGCTGAGCCGCCAGGATGCCCCTCTTCCTTCAGGTTTTTACGGTCTACTGTGGTATATGGACCCAGCGTTAAACCCCTGTGGTGGAGGCTATATACTGCTAACAAGGAATCTAACAGGGCCTGGAACTGCTAACATTTAGAGGAAGTGCTCATAAATGGCTGTGTATAAATGGCCAGGAAGAGGGGACATCTTAGCGATGCTAGCAGTTAGCAGCTGTGCTATGAAAGTGAACTGACCTTATAAAACGTATTGGGGCCCAGCTGCTCTCCTGCCTGTCGGTCGGGGCTGGCCGCAGCTCTGAATGTCTAAAACGGTGACATGATTTAACGTTAAATTAGTATTCATCACACCAGTCACAAGCTATTAATCTAACACTGCGACATGAAATGATATGCAAATTGCTGCACATTGTAATGCCCTGCCACGTGTCAGTGCTTGAGGGTGGCCTCTGCTGCATATGCATTCGCAGTGCTATATAACAATAAAAACACACATATTGGCCAAACCTTTGAGAATGAAATACACCTTGAATTATATTATAAATTAAAGGATAATTCGTATGAATGTCAACAACCTCAAGGATATTACACTATTCCAAGTAACTGCCTGTTGAATGGTAGGATTTTAGCGAGCCAGTCTCCGATATCTATCCTATAGAACTTGTCCACATACACACATTTTGTCGGGCCGTGATGCCATCGAAATGGCTGATTTTCAATTAGCTGCATGCCGAAAATAGCAGATCTACAAGCTCACAACACGTCGCAGCGTGACGCGTTCCCAAACATCTTAGTCTAGTTTTTATTTGTTGACGAAATTGTCAGTATATTTAGTCATAGTTTTAGTCATCGTAGCATTAGTTTTTATTTCGTTTTTATTTTGTTTTCGTAAGTGAAAAAAGGTAGTCGACAGACATTTTTCGCCATAGTTTTAGTCGACGAAATCAACACTGGTAGAGAGTTAGGTGCCCTTGCTCCAAGCTCTTGTAGCAACAGCAGCGGGCATTGACTCTGGGGATCAAATTGGCAACAAGCGACTAATGCACAAAGATAAGGCTCCTAACATGTCAACCTGCCACCCATATCCCTGAACAACATATCTACCCACATTCACAGTAAAAAAAAAGGACACTAGAGGACAATTACGTTTGGTAATATGCCAGGCCAGGGCCTGCCATGGCTACCACAGCTGAGGTTGGGGGCTGAGGAGTCAAGAGTCTGGGTTGTGTCAGGGAATATGGCCGGCGACAGATGCTGGGGGAGTCATGGAACACAGAGGTCTATGGAGAGCAATTAGTAACAAACGATGCATCCGTGTCGTTAGCTGGTCTTTATTAGCCTCTGTGATTGGTTCAGAGGCCATTAGTCTCCTGTGGTCTCAGTCTGCCAGCTGAGAAACCTAGGTAGGGGCGAGGCCTTCCGTTTCTGCACATTATTCAAGGCAATAATCTCACATTTACTACAGCTCTATGAGAAGGGTCATAGGTGAGGTGTACTATATGTATACTGTATGTTTTCTTTTTTAATTACTTAGAGCAACCTTGTTTCAGCTGTAATGGTAGCTAATGAAGCACATATTAAGTGCTGACATGATCCAGCAATACTCATTAATGTCAGTTGTTTATTGCACATGGTCATGGCTAGTTTTTATTTATTAATCCAGCACAAACTATTTGAAAAAAAACAAAAACAAACATGGCTACTATGTGATCCCTAACCTTTAATATTAGTAAATGGTTGTACACAGCAAAATCCCCAGTGTTAATTTTAATTGTCAACATTTTCAATTTCAAGTTACATTAAAACCCAGGATTTAGGCACAAAAAAAAAACTTGTTGTTTAGAAAATTGTTAACGGACTGCCTTTATATACAGTATTGGTTGTAGTCTTCTGACCATTTAAATACCCTTCACACTTCACATTCCCCCCTTTCACACACAATGCACTGGCAGAACACCATTATACATTATGTGTTATACAGGGTACACATTCACACTGACAGCAGAGGCAATCATGCAAGGCTCCACCTCCAACTCATGGGGAGCAACTAGGGGTTCAGTATCTTGCTCAAAGACACCTTGACACATCCAGGACGAGCTGGGGATCAAACCAGGAACCTTTCGGTTCCCAGACAGCCGCTCCAGGTGCTGAGCCACTGCCGCCCTGTCCAAAACAGATATCTTAAGTTATCCAATCTAACAAATAACATTTCAATTTGACAACTGCCAAGTAATGTCAGCCAAACAACACCCCATCAACACTTGATCTGTCAAATAGGGCTATATTTAATTGAACAAATATGGAAAATAAAAATTATAGTTTGTGTCAAGTACCTAGGAATGCATCAACATTGAGTAGAAATTACTTTCCAATACCAAGTTCTGGCGATACACCAGTTTGTGTCTGTTATTTATTAGCCAGTCCCACAACAGTTGTTAAAAGCACCCTACAGTCTGTACAAATGTCTCCATAACCTGTGCTGTAGTGTGACCATTATATGGATGTTTATACATACAGTAGTATGTATGTGCTATGTGAACCAATTATAAAAACCCAGTGGTAGTCTTACTCTTAGTAAAGATAATACTGTCCTATGCCTGCGAAAATATCAATGCTTGTGTGTGTGTGCGTGTGTGTGTGTGAGGAGGAGCAGCGAGTGCATTGGAAACATTGACAGACAGCCTTACACCTTATGCCTTACTTTTCTCTTTTCTCTGGCCTGAGTTGCATGCTGGGAAAGAGCTGTGTTCTCTGTGTGCTGTTCTACTAGTCCCCTGCTGGAGGCCTGGGAGATCTTAGTGGTAATGTCCAACACACACACGCGCGCACACACACGCACGTGCACACCATTTTACAACGGTACTTCCTGGAACAGCCCCCTAAAAAGTCATCAGATGCTGCATTAAGGGAGCACTCTGAAGTATGCCTCCACCACCACTAAAGGGGCCCCCTGATAAATAACTTATGGAGGGGAGAGGATTGGAATCGTCTCTCCTATTACTAGCCTCGATTCATTTTTTACAGTCCCCCGGGCCCCTGCATCTGTCCTGCACTTCAAAAGCATCCTGAGCGTTCAGAGATACTCTTCCCTGCTCTGCCCTATGGGAGCCATGGGAAGGTAGATAGGATGGGAGGGGGGAGGGAGTGGTGGAAGTACTCACATTTTTTACCTAAGTAAAAAAAAGCAATACCACAGGGTAGAAATACAAGAAATAGTCCTGACCTGTATTAAAAAATGTACTTGAGTAAAAGTACAAAAGTATTGGCATCAAAATATACTTAAAGTACCAAAGTAAAAGTACTTGAATTTATCCAAATGTGTCAATATTTGGGGAAAATAGCCAATCCCACAAGCTTGTAGATCAGCTATTTGCCAAAGTATAAAATTGCGTTAAAAAGTGGTTAATGAATGTGTTGCTAATACTCAGCATTTAAGTATTGAAAATTGTAAATACTCAAGTAAAGTAAAAGTATCTGAACATTTTGCTTAAATACAGTACTTGAGTACATGTACTTAGTTACTTTCCACCAGAGGATGGGAGGTGGAGGTAGGGGTGGTGGTGAGTGGGGGGAGCTGCAACAACAGGGGGAAAAAAGGAAATGTGACAGCAGCCGAGAGCTTTGAGGAGCAGAATGTGCCGAAAGCCTCCTCTTCCTTCGCTCCTGTCTTCCCTTTCTGTCTGTTCTCCACAGAGGGGTAGAAAGAAAGCGGGGGTGGAGGGTGGTGGAGATGGAGAAGGAAGGCAGATGGGTGGAAAGGGAGAAGGAGCGGAGTAAAAGAGAGGGAGCCGACTGACGCGAAGAGGGAGAAGGTGGAGAGGGATGGAGCGAGAGAGAGAGAGAAGTGAAGATGGGAAAAGTCGGCCTCCTGGTGGCGCTATAAAAGGCAGATGTGAAAATTGCAGGGCAGAGGTTTTTCCTTGGCCTCTAGGGAGTGTGCTGCAAAGTCTCATGCAGATTGGTGCAGTTATAGGTAAAAACGTAAATCGGCTTGTTATAGCGCCACCATGAGGCTGACTTTAAAATGTTCAAGTGGTATTTTTTCCTCGGCCTAATGGGAATGTATGTGCAGAATTTCACAGAAATCGAACGCTGCGTGGCATTTTGTTCAAAACGGACCAATCCTGCAAACTTTGGAAGCCAATCTTAGCCAATCGGGACGGAATATGAAAAATCTGACAGATCCGTCTTGATCACATAACTAAAGAGATACTGTGTACCGATTTGCGTAATGTTTGGACACATTTTCTTTTAAATCGGCCTCCTGGTGGCGCTATAACAGGCTGATCTGAAAAATTCGGGGCAGAGGTCCTGCTCTGGCATCCAGGGAGTGTGTGTGCACAGTTTTGCTGCGATCGGGCCAACTGTGCCGGAGATTAGCTGCTCGCAGACAGACCGACACACACAGACACACGGACGGACAGGGTGCAAAATATAGTCTCTGCCATGCATGCGGCCTGGCGGAAACAATGAGAGGGATAGAGAAGCATAGAGATATGGAGACACTGAGAGAATTCGGAGCTGCCAAATTCTGACCCATCACAATGTGTGTCAGTTTGTCACACAACTCAGGGGCAAATTTACCAAAGGATTGGCTTTTGTGACCATATGCACCTGGAGTGTAAATTGTACTGCCAAGCTAATAGCATCTCAGTGCTCCGGTGCTATTTGTGTGTACTGTGTACCGTATATAAACTAGGTAATATGCATAAATTTGGCACAACATTCTCCCCTTTCTATGCAAATGAGCTTCTATGCAAAAAAAAGTCAAATTCACAAACACCAGTGCTAATAGCCACATGCAGTTAGTTATTAGTGTCTTCAAACTAATAACTAACATTTATAAGGGATGTCACGCACAGACTTTCCATTGATGATTGCAGCATTAATTGTAGCCAGACAAGGGCATCATCACGCCAGGCGTGCTCGTGAACGGATAAATTGACCCACTAAGTGGGAATGTGTATATATTTTATTTTCATTTCATACTTTGCCATGCTTGTCATGCCTGATGGTCTATAAATGTACTAAAACATTTTTGTTCATTTGAGGTTTGGCACTCAGTACCACTATTGATTTTGCACAAGAAAAAGACAATGACAAGAAGAAGCTATGTCAGTGTAATACCTTTCCATGTTTCCAAACACATTTTAATACCAAACAAGAACAAATTCAGATGATAAAATAAACCAGGAATGCCATTATGTTTGTGGAAACATTCTTAAGTAGCCTACACTTTAAATCTTATCATTGCTGCTCCTTTCATTAACACTCTCCACTTACGGTAGTGCTGCATTTTGGTCTCATATGTACCAGTCAATCACTGTATCCAATGTTGAAACCTTGGGGGAAAAGGTGCAAATGATGCGTAATTCATGGTGCTATCAGTAGCCGCAATCCAGCATTTGTGAATTAACCCTTCCGGTTTTTGTCCAAGATTATGCAAATTTGTAATGAATCCAGCTGACATGTTGTCCCTTCTCCTCTATGAGCTGAAGGTATGAGTGCATGGGTTTGTACAGTGTGTGTTACTGTGTGTCTGTTTCTATGTCAGTGTGTGAAGGTGTGTCTGTGTTATGGAAGGTCACACACATGCGTCTGAAACAGATGCGTCCTGTTCACTTCCATTCTATGGGATTAAAGGGATGGAGCTTCGGGCTGTGGTGCGTTGACACGTCACGTTCATCGTGTGGAATTCAACATAGTTTTTTGGCTGGTAGTTTTCTTTCAGTGAGCCAACTACTCCAACATAAAATCGATTTCTGTGCGCGTCCACTGCCGGCACTGCCCACAAGACAACATGAGTAATTGATGCGTTTGATGCCTCAGCATGCGTTGGCTACTCCCCTTCAGACGTAGTATATGTGACCGTACCCTTAGTGTATTAGTATGGACGTGTGCATGTGCGTTCTAGGTCCACAAGGTGGGCCGATGCAAGGTGGTGGCGCCGGTGGTGCCGGTGGTGCAGAGCAGATGGGAGGGGACGTTCCCTGCGCGGGAGATAGCAGTTTGCAAGTCACATAACGAGACAAACAAGCAAACGAACAGTTGTAATCCGACGTGATGTCGACAGTAATTGTCTTTGATGTGTCAGATAGGCGAGGGAGGTGTTACTGGGGACAGGGGAATGGGATCAGGGCCGTGGGTGGTAGGCAGATGCGGTAGTTAGAATAGAATAAAAAACTGGGGCGGCTCGTTTTTGGTGGGGGCGTGGAGGGCAGCATTTCAGTCAACTGTGCTATCAGCTCAAATGGATTTTAAATTAGCAGCAAGAGCATCGCTAACAACACGCCTTGGCAGACAGGAGCTCAATCTACTGAGTGCAAGAAAGCGGCGTGGGCGTGTGTTGCGTGGGCTTTGATGCTATCCAGTGATCTTAAAAAGAAAATCCTAAATGAAGCCCGCCATGTTTCAAGCTAATTCAGTTCAAGCTACAGATAAAAGAAAGAAAGAAAGAAAGAAAGAAAGAAAGAAAGAAAGAAAGAAAGAAAGAAAGAAAGAAAGAAAGAAGAACAGCCTAAGGAGGTTGTGATATACATCATTATGTGCATGCCAGTGTAAGGCTGTATTAAATGACTGAATACCAGAATACAAATCCAGAGAGAATATTCTTCAGAGGCAGCAATCTGACTACAACGTTATCGTTGTCTCAAAGTGGCGCAAAGTCTAAGGGGAAAATAGCATTGCGCCGTGATAGCGGCAGACCACAACTTATTTTAAGACCGGCACACCCCCACAAGTCGGCGCTAGGTCTTTGGTATCCCTGGCTGACATTTTGGCCTGAGGGTGGCGCAAGAGGAAAGGTCAAGAGATCACTCAAATAGTTATGGTTCTTCAACCGGGGAGCATTAAATCAATCAGCATGTTTTATGGCAATCTGCCCATTAGATTTTGAGAAACCTTGTGTGCAAATAGACAGTTAGTAACAAGTGCAAATGTCAAATCAGATTTAATCAGACAATCATCATAATAGGCAACAAGGGTAAGAGCATCGTGCCCAATTAACATTACTATCAGCCTATTGAGTATGCTTTTTGCTTGTCCACAGATGCTAAGTGTGTTATTTAGACAGATGTTAGGTTTGATGTCTACAGTACATGCAATCCTAGGTACTTTACCACTTAGGGAGCTTGTTTTCTCTATTTATTTGACTGCTTTCCCTGTTGTTAGTTGTCTCCACCAGTCCGAAGGCGTGGCCGAGACTATGTTTTGCCCCCTGTTCGTGTGTTCGTCCGTCTGTGAACAGCTAATCTCAGGGACCCGATCGACGTGAAACTGTGTACACACTCCCTGGATGCCAGAGCAGAACCTCTGCCGATTTTTGTAAAACAAATTTTCTACAGATTCACATTGGTCTATTAAAGTGCCACCAGCAGGCCGATTTTAGCAAAAGAAATAATTTGACATGACTCCTACAGATTTTGTCCAAACATCACGCAAATCTGTACACATTATCTCTGTCATGTCATCAATAACTGTGCAATAACTTCATCAACATTAATCCCTCAACTTCTACAGATTCCACTCACCTCTGTAATGAATGAATTCCAAATATTGCTGGTCCACAATAACCTACAGTACCTGACCTGGATCTGAGGAGCACTTTTTCTAGTTTACTATGGTTCATGCCATTTACTAGTACACCAATCTTGCACTTCGTAAGTGCCTCTGGATAAGAGCATCTGCAAATGCCTAAATTGTAAGATTATAAATTGAGTGTCATAACCAGAATATTAACAGAAAGATAACGAGCAGGACAATGCAAAAACTACATTGGGAGTAATATGAAAGAACTAATTAAATCACAGTGGAATTAAGTCATTTCATGGGGAGCTAAATGCCACTTCTTAATAAATGGTAATGAGCATGCAAAACGGCAAGATCTGGGTCTACTTCATGCTCCTGCCGCTTTCATCTAACTTGTTAAAAAAATCTTTCAAAGGAAAAGTACGGTGAGGTGGGGATTCAGGGGGAGCTGAGGGGATTCAGCGGGGGGGTTAACAAGCAGGGGATCTAACAGATTTAAAAGCAATGCTGAAAATTTATGGAGGCATGTTTTGGATAGGGGCCACGGTGAAAACAGCCCAACCAGCTGAGCAGCACCAATCCGGGACACCTAATAAGCCCCTGCAGAAATTTTCACCCCATATTTTATCAATAAAAAAGCAGTTAAAACAGCCCTCCCCCTCTCCTCCACACACACACACACACACACACACACACACACACACACACACACACACACACACACACACACACACACACACACACACACACACACACACACATGCACACACGCACGCACACACTGCGGCCCTATTCGCTGCACGGCTGCTTGCCATCTGGAGCCTCTCTTTCATTTTATAATCCAACTGTCATTAAAATGCTTCTTGGCAGTTTACAGCTCGTTCCCTCTACCCCTGTGTGTGTGCAGATGTGGAACCAATCTGATCTTCGGAGGAGAACCCTGGCTGATCAAAGGCCTTCTTTTGCTGTCCATCACACAGATATACAGAAGAAAAACCCGCTGCCCCCTGGCTAGCTACCCCTCTGTACAATCCATTCTCACTTAGCTACTTACCAACATTATCCACTCTTACTTACTACCGTATTTGAATGACTATTTGTTTGGTTTTGCATGCATTTATTTTTTACCTGGGCAAGCTGCCAAGCTCCCTGTGACAGTTTGAAACAGAGGTAGGAGCCTAGAGTTTACACAAGGACAGAGGGATTGTGAGTACATGATAAATTCCCTACACAGGCTGAGGAAATGTATAGTTTGAAGGGAATAGTGAATAGGCATCTCCTCTATAAACAAATTCTGCCCAGGTGCCCTAAGGCAAGGCAACAATATGAGACTGTGGCTGTGCTGGGAAGGTCCCAAGACAATGCGGATAAAAATGTACATACATCATCAGCCAACCTTCCCCGAATGCATAAAAAAGAATGAGCTTAACCTATACCCCTGACCCACAACCATAATATTATTATTCTCAGCACCTGGCTGAAACAGTCCTTATAAGCTTTATGATCCAGGGAGGATATCCTCTTAAGACTATAACGCTGGATCAATTTTCAACTCAACATCAGTGTTTTATGTGACATTCTCTAGCCAAATGGTCTTGGAACAAGCATTTGTCTCCAATCATGAAACTAGCTCTCCAAAACTGTACTGAAAATAAATAGGGGGAAAAAATTGTGCTGAGATTTCATATGTATTTGGGCCCAGAGCATTAATCTTCTGAAGGGCTCGCAGGAGGGAAATTAAGTTATCAAAGACATGGCTACAGGATTCCAGCCCAGTCTTAGTTTTGAGTAATTGATCTTTAACTCCACCAGTACATCTCCAGTGAAGCGAGTAGGAATACAAATGTGTTTCTCAATCATATTAGTACATGATAAAAAGAAAATCACTCAGCATGTCAAAAGTAATACTGGAGTATGGCTTGTTTAGATACATCATAAATGAACACAAATCATTGCACCCATCTTCTTACACTTTGTCTCAAAGTGTCCTTGAGCAAGACACTGAACCCTCCACCATTGGTGTGTGAATGTAATACTTATATGTGAATGTAATATGTAAAACACTTTGGGTAAAGGCGCTATATACAGTACATGCACCATTTACCATTTATTTGGTCCATTATCACATTTGGACACATCGCATTTGATTAGTACATACTTATGAGACAATGAATCAATGATGAACCAATTTCTTAGTACATTATTGGTTTATTATATACCATTGCTATGACTCAAAGCCACTGTGGAAAACAAGAAAATAAGTGAGCTTTGTAATGTCATTGGACAAAGACTTGTTACAACACGCACAAAAAGATGCTGGCTGTAGCCTGGTCAACGTGGTGGCAGTGTATCCCTGTATCCTGTCACTCTGCTGCATTTCATGTCATGCACACGGCTAGGCTACGATGAGTGCCATGCCAGCTCGCCAGTGGCGCTAGCACACTGACCGGGTGTTGATTGAACTCCCCCTAAAGCTGGTGACGCATGTTGTCTTTCGCGTTGGCATCTGTCCCGGCACGTCAGAAACCGGGGCCATATTCCTCCTGTCACAGCCATGTGTTAGTTAGCTCTCGGCAGAGCGGAGACAGTAAACACGCACGCACGCACGCAGGCACGCATGCATGCACGCGCACACACATACACACACCACAACTCCTCCTGGCATCACTATGGGCACCCCGGGGCCTAGCAGGTCTGTGCTAATGAAGTCAAATTAATTTAATGGATGCCCGTGTGCTGCCTGCATCTGTGGAGCTTGGCAGGAGGTGGGTTTTAACACCAGTCTCAGACTGGCAGGCTGGCTACGTTCGCCGAAGCCTCGCGCCTCACATATGGACTTGTGGTGTCTTTCACAGTTTTGTCAAAATCCCTAAACCAACATCCTGGTTTAATCTACATGGATTATACCAAGATTACACTAACAGTGGCTCGTCATAGCAGTTGTGGACTTGTTGTTAATCTGTGGGGCCTGATAAAAAGCAAAGCGGTTGAAAGGCATTCTGCGGCTGCAGTAAGAGGGAGGCCAGGTGTAGTCATTAAAACCGTCTCAAAGAGCGAAGGGGAAATAACTAGGAAATGGACACGAATGGCAGACATTGTTAGTACCTGCTTCTCTCTGCTAAACACCCCTCCTGAGTTTCAAAATCCCCCTGTAAAGTTTTATGGACAGCCCCCTCCCCATCACCACCATCCCACTTTGATACAATAATTATTTTTTTCCCCCTGTAATCTTTCAAACCCCTGCACCTTTTCCCCCGGCTGGTGCAGATCAAAGTGGGCTGGTTTTGTGCATGAGGTACTGCAGCGGCAGTTGGGGTTTCTGGCGTAATTGAAGGCAGCTGGCCCCTCTGTGTGTTTTGGTCCTGATCTCAGCCCTGTGCTCTCTCTCTCCTGGGGTTCTCTCTCTTGCTATCCAACATCACACACGCATGCACACACACACACACACACGCACACACACACACACACGCACAAACACTCGCCCACGTAAAGTTCCGTATCCGAGCTGGAGTGACACATAGGGCCCTGCAGGGCTTGAGGGTTTGGCGCTTGCCGGCCGTCCGCAGGCATCTGGCATGTTTAGATTGAGTCTTAGATGCTCAAGTCTTTGGCAGAGGAAAGACTGGGTATTTTTCTCTCGGCAGGAGGGAGACAGCGCTCGACTGTGTTCACTTTCTTGATTATCCATCATTGCCATTACGTGCGCCACAGAAAGACAGCAGTCTAGAAAACCTGAATTTGTCCGTCGGTAGGAATGATTCAGTGAACAAATAAAATACAGAGCTTCAAGAAATAATGATGGCCCATGTCACTCTGCTCTATGTACGTAAAACATCAAAGAAAGAATTAAATGTATGAGTAGTGTGCTACTTGGCTGACTGGCCTCTTTGTCTGTGAGG
>NC_137608.1:36674658-36942158 GCF_963280865.1 Gymnoscopelus braueri
GTGGCGATATGGCGTTCGCTGCATGCTCGGAGGAGGGCGGGGAGGGGATACGTGAGATAAGAGACGGGAGGAATTAATGTGTCAGTCAGAGAAGCCACAGCGTTTTTCCTGGCAGATGAGCACGTCAGAGACGCGAAAGAAAGAAAGGAAGAAAGACGACGAGGTCGCTGGTTAGACGGACAGACAGGATGTGGTAATGGTCCCCTGGGCTGGGTCCCTATCACAAGACAGATAGGGTTTCTACCCTGAGTGACTGCCCGGCAAATAGGGCCAAATAGAATTAGCCGACCTAGGTGTCCTCTGCGTCCTGTGTGTGTGTGTGTGTGTGTGTGTGTGTGTGTGTGTGTGTGTGTGTGTGTGTGTGTGTGTGTGTGTGTGTGTGTGTGTGTGTGTGTGTGTGTGCGTGTGCGTGTGTGTGTGTGGTTTTCTGCGGTTATGGCAGGGGTAATATACCACACACAAACACACAGTGTTATGGTTAAGGTCTGTGAGGGAGAGGGTTTTACTAGCGCCCAACGGCAACATCTCAGACACAGAGATGAGACAGTCACTATATTATTTGCTGGGGCAGAAAGAACAAGGAGGAAATTGGAGGAGCCGGCGAGGATGGCAGAGTGGGACGTAATGGAGCTAGGATGACACTTCAGGGGAAGTAGCTGAACAAACGTAGAAGGGATAAATCCCTCTTCTGCTCCAGTACCTCTCTCTTTTCCTGTCTGTCTATCTCTCTCACTCACTCCTTCCTAATTTTTAATGAAAGAAAATGACCATCTTGAGGCAGAGTACCCCCGAGATGCATGTCAGAAGTTGTCTGGCATGCCGATAACATTGCAGGTGAGGCTGGGAGGGATCGGAAGTGGCTACAAAATGTGTCAAAGGTTGAACAAATACTATTTAAAAACAACCACTCCTTTCAGCCTGCTGTGGAATTTGTGTTTGCAGCAGCTTTTGCATAAAACTGCAAAACTTCAAATGCAGGGTGAAACTGTTTATCTTTTATTATTTAAATTGCTTTAGCCAAACTGCTCCACTTCAAATTAAATTACAGAATTTGCCCATAACTTCATTAAGGCAATAAAAATAATTGCCATAATCAAATATGGAAACAAGTAGAAACATGTATTTCGCATGGTGTGTCAAATTGTTCAATTGAGCCTAAACAGCATTCTCATGAGCCAAATAAAAATATCTAATTGAGACGTCATGTGAAGTAATTATATCAAACTTTGGCCTTGTGATATCTTGCCACATCAGATATGATCAGTGAACAAGCATCACCATTCACAAACACAATTCTGTGTCACAAAAACATGAAAAATAGCTAACACGTGTTTTACATCTCCAACATATAAATATATTATAATTAATTGACTGTCAAGGGCACAACATGCAAGAAGAGTCCACATCCTTGGAATGGTATTCAGAGTAATGACTTTCATATTCAATAACTGGAAATCAAACAAATGTTTGTGTACACACAAACCTCTGTTGTGGAGCCAGCTTGTGGTTTGTCCCTTCATGGGCAACTAATTTAGCGTGGCCACACCAAGTTTTGCTTCAGTAACAGTGGTGACAGAGGCAGCATTCTTCCCTAGAAGGAATCCCTGAGTGTCTGGGGTTTTCCCTCGGGGGTACAGTCATGAGGGAGGTTATTCAAGGTCACTGCTACTCATTTACCAACCCCAACTGAACGCTTCTTGTTGGTGAACTTCATTTAATGGCAGAAAGTCAGCCCAGAAAGTAGGTTCCATTTAAACATCAGGCGGGATCTTAGCTAGAGATGACCTGACTCAACAAAAAATTTTACATGCCCGTTTTACTCTCTATGAAGCACACGGCACTGACATACAGCATAGTACTAGTAACGGTATGGCCTCCCTTTCCAATATTTAGCAATCGATACTACAGTATCTGTAAGACTGTAAGCCTAGTTGCCTATTGTAGTAGTATTGATCATCATACTTTAACTGTATGATACAGTTAAATTAGGGTGACCAGAAGTCACAATTAAATTGAGACAGTCCTGATTTGACACACTGAGTTGATCCCTGATGTCATCAGTGCATGCCCCCTTTTGTACCCATATATGGAGCTGAGTGATTTGTTTGCGCCTTATATGGTTATGGCTGAGTCATGGTGACATGAGCGTGACATCAGAGGTCTGCCAGCCGGCAGGCCGGTCCTCCCTTAAGCCAATTTAAATATAGGCTAGTGGAAATAGGGAAAAGGTGAAAATGTTGCATCGCGACGCGTTGTGAGCTTGTAATATGCTATTTTCACTATTCCCTATTTTTTGGAAATTGCTAGATTTTTTAAAAAAATCTGACATTCTTTTGAATTATGTTTTACGTTTTATTTCTGAAAAACTTTTTTATCCCAGAGTAAATTTTATATTTACTCTGGGAAACACTGCCCTACAGTGTGTGCAGCTTGTGAAAAAATCGTTAGCTTCGGTGCCTCATGCTTCAGCAAATTAAGTGGCATTGCCACTACATGCCACTACATGAACTAATTGTTAACTTCAGGCCATAATGTGTTGTGTTATGTCCATTCCCTGCTACACCAGCCACTGTTAAGTTTATGTTTTGTGATGTAATACATGCTGTGAGTTGTGATTGGTCCACTCTTGTGGGTTCATATTGTACAGACATATGCAGTCATACAGACCCTGTCTTAGACAGACATAGTATGCAGTCATACAGACAAACCCTGTTTTAGACAGCTTGGCCTTTGGACGCACCATAAAAAAGTACAATGCTAATCAAGTTATTAACACTCCGAGTAAAAGACAAACATACGCCCAATTTCTTATCTCAAGCATGTTTTACAACGTGTTACTATCTCAAACGGCCTCACTTACTGTACAGTGAGCAAGCAGTGAGCTGCAAGCGCCCAGCCCGTTGGTTTTATTCAAATACGCCTGTGTAACCGATTGCACCCTGGCGGCACACCTGCAAGCAATATTCTAATTAAGTTAATGTATGAAATCCCAGTGACAATGTGGGCGTTCAGGTGGCTGGTAATGTGATGTGAAAGGAGTCTTTGTTTTCATTGGAGCACGACAGGAGTAGTTGGCACCTGTTTGGGTGACAACCGGGCCTGGAAATTAACGGCGGTGAGTTAGATCTTGAGTGTGGGCAATTACAAATGACAGTGTTTGTCTTTCTCCACATGGAAACCAATTTTACACCGGCATGTTTTTTTTTCGCGGTTTACACATTTTTTTCCTAACTTTTGTTGACAGCTTGTCCAGATGATGTTTCCACCCTCTTGTTTTTCTTCTTCTTTTCTTAGAAATTTATGTTGGATGTTTTCACTACTCTCATCATGTTGCTTATGGTAATAGGTGTTATAAATGAAAACAGCCTGCATTGATGTAGTCTGTAACAAATAAGCACTTTTATTGAACTACATGAGCACACTTAACTTTTTGTACGTTTGGCGGTTGACAATGACTTGATTGCATTGCAATTTCATGATATTGATTGACTTTCACACTTTTATTAATTTTGTGTTGTTTATGCCCTGTCTGCAAATTGATTTGGTTGATTGATTGACATGAGACTGTGGATCATGAAAGCCTTTTCTTTTTCTAAAGCTTTTTATATTAGATATTTTGTTCTTTACAGGAAAAAAAACAAACATGCCTTTGGGGCTCAATTTGATTGCTAATCAAACGTTATGACAAAATTGGCAATGGTATTTCACATAACAGGTGGATTGAAGGAAATGAGGATACTTTTAAAGTTTCCTTCCTTCCTTCCTTTGTCCTTTCCTTTCAGTACATTGTCTTCTTTTTACCGCATTCCCTCCTTTTCCCTCCCTCCTATAAGTCATTCTATACACTCATCCTTCCTTTCTTTTTTTCCTCCCTCCTTTCCTTTCTTCTCTCTTTACTTCATCAGGGTGATGCCTGGCATCCGTATGGTGACTGACAGGTCTGCTCCCTCTCTCCCTGTCATGTCAACGAGCACGGCAGCCTCCATTCCTCCTCGCTTCAATGAAGAGATAAAAGCCTGTTGACTTGCCTGGCTCCAGTTAATGCAAATTGAGGCCCACTATCAATGTATTATTTATAGGGAGCGAGCCGCAGACATTTCCACAGAACTGGTAGCTAAGCTTACAGGAGATTAGGCATGCTATCGCATTCATTTACCAGGGAGTAATTGCTAAACTGCGGGGGAATTAGGCGGCGCCAGGCCTCCCCATAGGCGCTTCATCTTGTAACTGCGTGGCTGCCATCAGTGAGCTGCCTCCTCCACCCATAAACATTGAGCATGCAAGAATCAAATTGGTACTATACTCATAGACCAGCTGTCAAACTGACTGGAGTATGGAGCAAAACCCATGACATTGCAACCAGTGTTGATTTCGTCGACTAAAACTATGACGGAAAATGTTCGTCGACTACCTTTTTTCACTGACGAAAACTAAATACTATACTAAATAAAAAAGCCACGATGACTAAAACTATGACTAAATATATTGACAATTTTGTCAACAAATAAAAACTAGACTAAAATGTTAGTTAAAGACGAGTGGAGAAGAGATCCAGCTAAAACTAAGTCATTTTATGTTTGGTTGTACTCGGGATACGCTATTTTCAGCATGCAACCAAGTGTAAAATCAGCCATTATGATGCCATCAAGGCCCCCAAAATACATTTTAGTCGACTAAATCAACTGTAGATTTAGTCAAAATAGAATTTTATTCAAAAGACTGTGACTAAAACTCTAAAAATCTCAATTTGCTGTCAAAATCAACGCTGATTGCAGCTGATGACATTATACAGTACATATTTGGCGTTCAGTTTAACCACTTAAACCCTATACTGTACTTTGTTGACCGGGGGTTCTCCAGGAGTCTATACTTGGTCCCCTCCTTTTTCCTTGCATTGTGACGTGTGGTGAGCTTGTAGATCTGCAATTATTTTACCAAATGTTTGGCTATTTTTCACCAAATGTTGGCTTATTATGGCATGCCACCCACAGAATAGGGATGCTAGGGTTTCTTTGGTTAACTCGACTGACAGACAGTAGTAAGTGACATTGATATTTAGTAAGGTGCAAACTATGGAGGTGATTTCTGTCATTTGACATCCAGAGGTAAATAAAATGTGATTAAGCATGTGGTATTAACATGCACAATCATCTAGGTTGGAAGGTAGACTGTTTAACCACTTAAGCCCTATCTGCTTTGTGTGACAAATAGTGAAAATAGTTGATCTACAAGCTGATCTACAGTAGGTCATCTACAGTAGCTGTGACCTATACAGTAGTCTAATCTACATGCGGTGGATGTTATCTTTTGACCTCCGTTGCAATGGCGGTGAGTCATTTAATCTCGTGCTGAATTACAGAACTCTACTATGATGACAAACACTCATCCACATGCAGTCTAATAACCTGGAAACCAGACGAATCTGCCAGTGCAAAACATTATAATAATTTGCCCTCTGCAGATTTGGTCTGGCCCTGCTTGGTTGTGATTTGATTTTGCTGACCCCTAAGTTGTGGGGCACCAATCAGGGCTCGGTATGCAAATGTCAGGCAGGTTTATCACCAGAGGCATTTTTTCTCCACACAGAGATTCCAGACTAATATCTACGTAGTGATATTAGTCTGGCCATGCCAGGCTAGCAGTCTAATGCACTGTCCGCAATTAAAACAAGAAAAGTTCACTTCTCGGAACACAGATCTCCACCAGGCCGGGTTTCCTATCCAGGGCTGTGTTAGTCATGGGTAGAGTTTGTACGACAGACGATGCAACTGTTCAAGTTTGTGGCACGGTTGTGGAGGATTCCAATTTGGGTACGATTGTTTAATGTTGCGTTCATGATATATTGTGTTTTTTTGTTGTTGTAAAAGACAGTCTCCGAGTGTTCTGCAAGGGTTGTGGATACGGAACAATTTCAATTAGAGGAATTCTGTGTCATTCGATAAATTAGGTATACATGTATTGTATGTGGTCCATGCAGAACTCAAGAGGAAAAAACTGTTGAGCAGTGTATATATGTGTATACATAATTTTCAAGCATAGGGCGCTCCCAAAATAATACAACATCTACTTACAACCCGACACCAAAGAAAAAACTGCATTGAGAAGAGAAACCCCCTCCTGTGACCTGTTTTCTTTCGTCAGGTTTTCTAGCTCGGTGTAAATGCAAATAATCAATGGTGGAGGAGACTGTCGAGGTGTCTGATACTCTTCTTCTCTTTCTACTAACAACACACTGCCTGTCTCTCTGCTGCTTCCTAGTTGAGTGGTGAAACATTTGTTATTCAACAACTGTGTATGGTGACGGTTAGAATAAACAAGAGGAAAGAGCTAGTCTTACCTTGTCGTCAATGTCACTCTCGCCGACGCTGTCACACTGCAAGAGAGAAAGAGAGAGAAAGAGAAAGAGAGAGATGGGTAAACATAAAGAATTATTCATTGGGCCCCCCTAGTAGCTCATAATCAGTGCAGTTGTTGTTTTTGTGTGCAACCTCCCCTTCACTGACAGCTTTCAGCATGGGAGCGGTGCGGGCGGTAGGGGGTTTCTGGGGGTTGGCAGCCTGAGGATTCATTTTTAAGGTTCAAAAACAGTGCATGGCACTCAACAGCAAAATTCGGGTGTTTTTTCCACGTGAGTTCGATCGTGCTGTGTTGCGCACTACAGAACCTGTTCAATCACTTCACATTCACACAAACCACGTCATTTTACCCTTTGATAGTGCTGTAAAAATTGCCCGTTTTATCCCTCAAGGACGCACAGCGCTGTGGCTTTGCAGAACACTCAAACCCATCACGCCCATTAAGTGTGGTATTTCAAATATGGTTTGTGAAGGACTGAACTTTAATTTTCACAGCAGTCCTACAGGTACAGAGGAAGTGAAGGAAGAATACCGTGTGAATGTAAAGGATGTGATGTAATTATACGGCGATTTAAGGCAAAGGTTTTCAAATTTTCACTTTCAACCTGCCGTCCCTATTTTGGGCATGTACATTTTCTTGAAATATTTTCAAAACATTTCAGAAACACAAATAGCAGCTCTTTAAGTCATTTCTCAAGCCGCAGCCAATTGCAATGCCTAGTTGGGGATCCTTGGCATGGAAAAATTTGGAACCCCGTGATTTAGGGTCAAAAATAAAAGAAAAGGGAAAAAATAGAAACCTAGCTTTCGGTAGATTTCACAGTAAAATGCAGGGTGAGAACAGATTGTCAAATCACAGGTGATCTGTTGGAAAAGCCTATAAGCCGGAAGTTTCAACCCTATATTTGGTCTACTGTCAATGTATTTTATATTTATATTATCTAATCAAAATGAACCTTCAGCTGTGTTCATACTAATCAGTTCCAAACCAGCAACTGCCTTCATTTCTGACTGACGAATCAAATAAAATCTCACTAAATCCCACTCGATGGAATCCACCCCACACACACACACACACACACACACACACACACACACACACACACACACACACACACACACACACACACACACACACACACACACACACACACACACACACACACACACACACACACACACACACACATCATTAACCCTTCCTTCCGTCTCCCTCGTGGCTTTTTTTGTGGCTGACGAACAAATGTTCTTAGTTGGTAATTCCTGCACACACACCTCCCTCCCTCCCGGCCTCTGATAGACAATAGACGGTAAAGCTGTGGAAACAGGAGAGTAACTAGCACCAGTGCACCTCATAGTAGGACACACGCTGACTGAAAACAACAATTCAAGAGCACAAACACGCACGCAAGCGCACACACGCACACGCACACACACACACACAAACAGAAAAGGGAGGGAGCGGTACAAAGCCATCCCCACCCCCCACCCCCCGCCCAGTATTGAAACTGCCTTCAATCTGTCAATTAAGTCTCTGTGGCAACATATTGAAGTGGACCCTTTATTTTGTTTAACTCTCTGTCAGTGCTGGGTACAATGGGGTGGGAGACGGGTCAATGGAGCCACAGCAGCCCCTCTGTTGTGAGTGCGGTGGGTCCAAATGTATAATTAAGTAACGACAGCAATCAGTACAAGGGCTCAGTGGCCAAGATCTCTTGGGAGGGCGGATGAGGGATAGAGAGAGAGAGAGAGAGAAGGGGGGTGGGCTGCTGATGCGGCACAATAAAATCCTCAGTGTTAATTTAACTCTGAGAGTGAACGAATGGATAAATGAACACTGAAGATTTAACAGTGTGCCCTTGAATCATCCTGTTCTGTGAAAGCAGGGGATAGAAAGTGACTTCTCCTTAACAGAGAAGAGATATAGTGGCTTAACCGCCCACGTGAAGGTCTCTTGTTGCATGTGTGTCTGTATCCGCAGAATAATTCAAGACATGCCCGAGTGCTGATTGTTCAGATCTGGCAGTTCTAACACAAGGCCTCAGAACAAGGACACACAACAATAGAGGAAGCAAACGGCATTAGATTGGCAGAGGAGTGCTTCTTCACGAATGCAGGAATAGAAAGAAAATAGGTGCTATTTGGAACCAAGGACATATCATAAGACCAATAAGAGAGAGGGGTTAGACTTTGCTATGTGATCGATAAGTCATACCCCCCCCCACACACTCACACTCACACACACAAAACAAACTAAACAAAACAAAGCACACTACTTACAAAAAGTTTCAAGTATTTAATAAATGGGGCCCTATTTGGACAATCTATGGTGACGGGCGCAAATGCGTTAGTTAACTAATTCGGAGACGCAAACAAGGAAAATTCAACCATATATGGGAGCAGCATTAATAATGTGATGTATTGATGTCAGGAGACGCGGGAGAAACAAAAGCTCTCTCCTCACCGAAACATCAGATGCAAAATAGAGTTGGAACACTCTACAAGCTCAGCTGGTAGAGGATGCCAGAGGGGGAGGAGCTTCTAGTAGCCTCCAGACTGAACAGTAATCAATGGCAAAGTAATATTTATAGTGATGAGGCATGTTTCATTTGCCCGTTGGTATATTGTGGGTATTGGCACGGCTCTGTATGTCTTTTGGCCAATCGAAATATGCGGTTGGAACTAGTTGTTGTATAATTACAGACAAGGAACATAGCCCAGCTCTTCATTTAGGCCTGGAAGGAATCATTTGGTCCTTAATTTTATCCAAAATGTTGCAATGCTGCATGTTGTAAGCTTGTAGATTTTCGCTTGACAACATCATATGACAAAAGTATAAAATAGGGCTTAAGTGCTTAAAGTAATTACTTAATTGTGGAATGGGGTGTAAGAGAAAAGGGGATGTTCCTGAGACTGAGAAAAAATGGTCTTGTATATATAGTTATATATACAGTATATTTTAATTATATTTAACAATGAATTTGACTTTCATTGTGTCAAGAGCGTGCAGGCCATTTTTGGGGCGTGGACATCTTATTTTACAATAATGTTGTGCTTTAGCTTGTGCACAAAATGGCTTATTTGTGATGTCTCCTCTATTCCCTTGGGAATGTTTGCAAACTCTAATTTCCAGGCTGACACTTGTCAAAAGACATTCATTACATCGTCCAGGGCATTAAGAAGAGAAAAGTGAGAGAAGCTTATGCCTTCTTGTCAATCAACTCTCCACTCAGCCAACAGCATCTGTGGACAAATTAATTCTCAGCCATTTTCTACACTGCCTGTTCACCGGCTTTTCACAACCTGTAATCACCAGCCATTTGTTCGCCCGCTGCGCTGCCGTCTCAATTTAAGACCACACACATCCAAAACAAACTACTGTTCCATCTGCTAAATGAAAAAAAGAAGGAAAAAAGAAGGAAAAAAGAAAACCAAGAAAATAAATAAATAAAAAGAAAGAAAAAACAACCAATTCGATCTGACACGAACCCCTCCCAGGAAACGAGTTGTAAACGTGTTCTTAAGATTGCAATGTAGCACATCATGACATCCATCTCACAGCAGTTGCCAGTTCTTCCCTATTAGTGGGGATGGGCCTAAACCCTGGGTGATGGAGGAAAAACAAGCTGGACCTGTCTATTCCCTGGGTGTGGGCTGGCCCGGGTTGTTACAGCAGGAGCTGTGAGAGATGAGGGATGAGGGATGAAGCCTCGCGGGGATGTAGCCGGCAAAGGAGAGCGAAAGAAAATAATATCAAAAGAGCACAGCATGGAGCTTATCCCACTGCTTTTACAGGAAGCATGCACTGCCGCAGAGCGTAAAGACAGATACTAGCCAGGGCTCAGAGACAGAAAGAGGGAGAGAGGGAGAGCGATAGAGGATGCACAGCAGGGGTGAGAGAGGACAGGCACAGCTCCGTGGAAAGGAACTGAAAAGCAAGAAATTCAAAGGAAATAAATGAGTGAACCTATGGCCGCACATTTACATATGGGTGCACATGCAAGTGTGCACATGCTGTATGTGCATGCATGTTCACTTGCATGTGCATACTGTATGTGTTCACACATAGTGTGTGTGTTATGTGTACTGTATTTATATGTATATTATGTGTGAATACAGTATGCTTCAGTGTGTGCACACCAAGTGCACATCTCCGTGTGACAATGTTTGGTACATTGCCCTTCTCCGACAGTCTAAACTGGGAAAGAGATTTTAATCAAGGCCTTCCCAAACAGTAAAACACCAAAAAACACACTGCCAAGCAACTTGCGTGGCCAGCGGGCACGAGGGACATAAAATCTTGTGCTGCTCACAAATCTTTCCCTTCCTGTCCATCAGTTCAGTTCTGTCTCTCATACACTGACCCTACAGGTCCATTTGTGCAGTTCGTACAAAGTTAAATTAACCACTTATGACCAATATACTTCGTTGCGATGCTGCGCATTGTGAGCTTGTAGACCTGCTACTTTCGCTATTTTATATATATATATATATATATATATATATATATATAAAGAAATGTATTTATAATTTATATATATATATTTAAAATATATATCATTTTATTTTTTTACATGTCCAATTATTTTTTTGCCTTTCACCTATGTCCAAAATAGGGACACTCAGGCTTTTGCAGTGTGCATATTCAAACACCCCAAAAAAAAGGAAAAACCTGACAGGCTCTTCATAGACAGTCAGCGAGCAGCAACATCTGCACCTGGCAACCACCAAACACTGAGGGGGTAACGAGGGACAGACTTCACCGGATGGCTCGCACATAAGCACCCGCCCCTCATCCACATGCACGCACGCACGCACACACACACACTGTACGCACTCACACACACATCCATCCAGCTTTTCCACTCCCCCTCACCCAGGCACAGCACATCAGATGGATGCGTTTGACATTTACACAGCTTTCAACACTTCAGAGACAGTTAATTTATTCCACCAGCGGGGCCTCTTCCTTGGCTGGAATCAGGGGCCTCGACCTGCATTGGCTCCCCATGACAACGTAGCCATACCTCAGGTTTAAAATGAGCACAGAGAGAGAGAGAGAGAGAGAGAGAGAAGAAAGAATAATACACAGAGAGACAGAAAGAGACAGAGGGAATGCTGGGAGGTTGGAATGGATCTCTAGATTCTCAGCAACATTTTTCACTGGCAGACTCCGACAGACATGCTAGGTGGGGGGAAGACAATAAGCGTTGAGCATCCTGCAGCACATTAAAACGACCGGCCAAATTAATCATCACCGTTCCACCTGTCACACTCAGTGGAGACTCTGCTATGAATACCGCCTAAGAGATAGAGAGAGAGGGGAGCAGGAAAGGACAGGAGGAGAGGGGCAATAGAGTGAGAGGAAAGCAGGGGAAAGGAGGGGAGCAGAGAGGCAAAGGAGAAGGAGGCTTGCCAGATTGTGCTGAATACTGGCCTGCATGCATGATAGGCAAACACACCAAAAACATGCATGCACGCACGCCAGACAACTATTCCACAATCTCCAAATGCTAGATAGAGTCTGGAGCTACACCTCCCGAAATCCAAGGCAGGAAGCTGACAACTGTTTGTCATTTCCATTCACGAAAATATATTTTTAAATATATTTTGATTACATTTTCTTTTATTTCTATTTCTGCTAAGCAGCAAGCTATATATGCTTTGATTATTTTTGATTTATAATAATCTTTGAATTATAAATATGAATAATATGAGCAGTATGAGCTTGTAGATCTGCTATTTTTGAATAGCCAAATAAAAAGAAAATGTCTCAGATTCTTTCCAGGTCTAAATGGGATACCATGACTATTGTCATGGTATCTTGGAACAAAACCACTTTACTCCTCTCCTCATATACAACAACCACCGATGTTCAGATGGTGCCTTTAGTCGTCCGTGGTTACGAAGAGGCAGACAGAGTGCAGACAAGCCCAGAGATCCCCTCCTAGGGGGTGAGAGAGCTCAGGGAGGAGGTAATGGCCCATTTAGATAGCCGCAGAGCTCAAGCAGCGTCTGATACCCATGGAACAACACCAATTTCCCACCGCAATTTCCCCCCTGCGGCTGCGGGGATGAGGTGCCATGGTGGTCTCACTTTCTAGGGCGGTACCAGCGGAGCCTGAAGACTGCTGGCCGCCCTCCTGCCAGGCTTAAAACTACCAGCAGATGATCTCCCAAAGACCGTGTGCTGGGTTTGCACAGAGGCTGGAAATCCTTGAATGTACCTGTGTTCGTGTCAGTATGTGTCGTCTATTGGTAGTCCAAGCTTAAGCAATGAGTAGAGTCGTACAGGTATTGGAACCAGTGTTGATTTCGTCGACTGAAACTATGACGAAAAATGTTGGTCGACTACCCTTTTTCACTGACAAAAATTCAATACAAATTCAATAAAACCTAAGCTATGATGACTAAAACTATGACTAAATATACTGATAATTTCGTAGGAAAGAAAAATGGACTAAAATGTTAGGGAGGGAGAAGAGATCCAGTAGAATTAAAGACAAGCCATTTTGGGTTTGGTTGCGCTCGGGTGTTGCGCTCTGAAAATAACAGATCTACAAGCTCACAACGTGTCGCAGCGCGACACGTTGTGAGCTTGTAAATCGGCTATTTTCAGCATGCAACCAAGTGTAAAATCATCCATTACAACGCCATCAAGGCCCGACAAAATACATTTCAACCCAGTCTGGATTGCCCATAGGCGGATTTAGTTTAGTGGATTAAGTTGGTATTTTAACCATAGTGCATGCAGATTGAAAATCCCAGGGTTTTCATCCAAAACAAAACTCAAATGTGCCTAGTCCTGCAAGTCTTCTTGAGAGACATACTGTATAGTACCTTTATTAGAAGGATAATCCCTAACATGCCGTGTTATGTAAGTATTTTCTTAAAAAAAAAGAAGATGTTATGCAGATTTGTAACTTGTTCAGCCGATCACAGGCAGTAGACTTGAACATTATGAGAAGTGGTACTGTATGTATGCCTAACAGCATGAAAAGAAAAACATCTTTAGTACAGCAAGGAAAGAACACTCAAAAGCCAGAACAGACCATTTTCAATGGCGAGAAAAAGGCCACGGCTGCCACTATATACTTCCCCCCAATACAGTGTAAATAGCCTTTCAGTGGCAGTGGGGTCAGTGTCACGCTTACAATAGGATCTAAACAGCTCACATAACACCATCACTGCACCGCTCAACCTCCGCGACCTCCTAGAGACTGAAGAAAAATCCAAGCAATTGCTCTTAACCCTGGTGGGACTGAATTTGAAAGCTCCAAGCTAGCAGAGTGATTTGATCACAGGATCAGATCTATACAGCCATTTGACCTTTAACCCCACCGCTGGGCACCATGGGAAGTCAGCTGATTACACTGGGGCCGGCCCGGGAGGCCGTAGATTAGTGGGGGGGTATCGATCCTGAGGAGGATGGAGGCTCCGGAGGGAGCGACAGCGAGAGGATGGAGAGAGAGAGGGAGAGAGAAAGAGATGGGATGAGAGAAAGGGAGAGGGAGGGAGGGGTTAGAGTAAGAAAGAAAGAGGCAGAGAGAGAGAGAGGGGTTAGAAATGATATTGACCGCTGGAAGGGGCAGAGCCAGGCTGGTTTTAATGTAAAGGGAAAAAACCTCCACGTTAGCTGTACAAATAAACAGAGAGAGATGGCTTTGCTGAAAGCTTCTTTCATAGAGGGTGCCTGTGGAGAGAGAGAGAGAGAGAGAGAGAGAGAGAGAGAAAGAGAGAGACAGAGAGAGAGAGAGAAAGAGAGAGAAAGAGAGAGAGAAAGAGAGAGAGAAAGAGCGAGACAGAGAGAGAGAAAGAGAGAGACGGAGAGACAGAGAGATCCATGTACAGTATTGTACAGTTGTTAGAGTATAGAGGAGTAATTGAATCAGACACCCCCATAGAAGTGTCAATATATCAATCAACCCTACTGTACCTTTCACCTCCCGTACACACAGGCCAGCGCACGCACACACGCACACACGCACGCACACACGCACGCACACACACACACACACACACACACACACACACACACACACACTACAGTCCCATGTAACTACAGTATGTACTGTCGTAGAGCTTGTATTTGTTCCATGTGATGTACTGTAATAGAGCTTGTTCCTTGTTCCCAAATGTACCCTTACTAGCCCATGGGCCCTTACTGGTCCATTTGGGTACAGTACAATTTTTATGCCCTCAGAGTTACATTAACACTATTGATTTACTGCACGGACGCACTCACACGGACGCACGCACACACAGCCAATGTTGACACACACAGTAAGGAGAAGAGTTAACAGGGGCCTCCACGTAAATCAAGCGAGAGTGAGGAAAGATATATTTGCGAATTCGGGAGCCAAAAGTAGACAGGCTCCACTACACTCTACACTCTGACAACGTCCATGTATGCAAACAACACAGGAGACCACTGAAAACAAGTTCTGCTACAGTACACTTGTATATGTGGGAGAGAGAAAGGGGAGGTGACAGATGGGGTTGATGGATAGATTGATGATAACGATGACATACTACTGTAGGGAGTACTGGGAGGGAGTGAATTTGAAGGGTTCCCCTCCCCTGTCACCTTCACTAAATTAAAACACTCGCTTCTGCTTTCCAACAAGACTATCCATCAATGTTTTAGAATTTAGGGGGTGGGGGGGGGGGGCTTTGTGTGTCTGTGTGTGTGCGCACACGCTATTAATTATCAAATCTAATAGCTGATGTGATAAGAATTCCAAAATCTTTTTGCATCCCTTTTGGCTTTCTGCTTCTCTGCTGACCATCAGTGCTATAGCCTCACAACAGCTAGCTAGCTAGGTAATTCTCTAGCTAGTTCTGACGGGAACACACCCACACACAACCCTCAGCACCTTCCCTATGTTTTGACAGGGCTCCGGGGCCCCTGACTCTTAGCCCCCCTGGCCCAACAGCAGCAGCAGCAGCAGCAACAGCAGTAGGAGAAGAAGAAGAAAATGCCGTCCGGGGCTTTGGAAATCTAAGTCGGGCGCGTAGGAGGAAATTAGGCGAGGAAGCAGCGAGGAAATGGGATGTTGACTTGAACTGGCCCCGGGGGCAGCCAAGAGTCTCAGTCTCTCGCGCTCTCTCACTATCTCTCTCTCTCTCTCTCTCGCTCTCTCACTCTCTCACTCTCCACTCCCCTCCCTGCGCAATGAGGATCGGCTGGCTGGCTGGCTGACAGTTTGATGGAGCGAGTGGAGGTTTCCCTGCGGCCCTCACCACTACCACCACCACCACTGCTGCTGCCGTAGTCTCTCACACTGATGTAGCTCAGCGAGGAACAGATTGAGCCTCCGGGCATGGCTCTGTACTACTGCTGCTGCAGAGACTACTCCCCTCCTCTCTCTCTCTCTCTCTCTCTCTCTTTCTCGCACGCAGAGCCTCTCTCGCTCTTCTATAAACTCGTATGCACAGTCTCTCTCTCTCTCTCTCTCTCTCTCAAACACAGACGTACACAACCATGGATAGACATGAATTTTCACTTGCAATCTATTTATTTCTCTCCCACTCATTCTGTCTCTGTGCTCACCACCTGACACCAAAACAAATACTGTATGTGCAAGCACATCCACGCACACACACACACGCACGCGCACGCACGCACAGTCGCACGCACTTCTCTCTTTTGGATAGTCCTGTGATGAGCACTACAGATGCAGTTTACTGAACGACTACTGTCAACACACAGAAAGAGGAGTGACAGAAAATAGAGAGATGAAAAGGGAGAGAACGACTCCATCATCACAGAGAAAGAGGGAGATACCAGACGGAGGTAGAGTTGTAGAGTGGGGGGGGGGGGGTGCTTGGGAGGCCTGGGGGGGCTTCTGCTGTTAATTTCAGGGGGTAGCCGAGCGTTTCACGCTAGACTTGTCACTGGGCCAGAGGGGCCATTCATACTGCGTGACAGCGATTGCGAGAGGGTGTGTGTGTGTGTGTGTGGGTGGTTGGGTGGTGGTGGTGGTCGGGGCGGGGGGTTGGTTGGGGCGATTCTGCAATTCTCCCCAAGCCACCCTCTCCCTCCTTCCTCCACCTCTCTACTCCTCTCCTTTCCTCCTCGCTCTGCAATGATCAAACGCTGTCACATGCAAGCTAAAGAATTACAAATGAGTGTCCTGTGGCAACAGCTGGGGCTGGATTCTACTCCCCTCTCTCTCTGTCTCTGCCTGGATTTCTCTCTGGCTTCTTCTCCTCCTACTTTCCCTCTCGATTTCCATGTCAGCCTCTTCCTCTCTTTTTATCTCTTCCTCTCTCACTATTTATCGCTTGTGCTTTTGTCATGCTCTTCCCTCTGGGATGGGAGTGCACAATTCACCTTGCACGGCAACGTGTGTGTTCATGGCCTGTACTCCACGCCTGGCCACAAAGTGCATCAACAGGACTCCTAACCTACAGCGAAGGCCAGCAAACGTTATGCTACATTCCGCGTCTTTGGCAGAAGATCCCCATGGTGTCCTGGGACAACCACAGCAGTCCTCAAAATGGCAGCTCCCTTCCTGTCTATACAGCAGCGATTAACATTTTCGTGGGAGGTGATCTTTAATCAGTGCCATCGACTCGCCCGGGGATTTCACCGATTGACCTTGGGATATCTCTGAAAGCGTGGAAGATAACGTAGTGGGACAAAGACACACCAGAAATCATTAAAATAGGGGTTGAGAAAACAAGACAAAGGGCAATGGGGAAAACAAGTAACAAAAACAAAATAGGAGATAACAAAATTAAAAATAATAATATTTTAAAGAAATTAAAAAACTTGTTTGCCAATGTCCTCAACCACAAAACAAAAACAAAAAAAACAACCACAAGACAGGACAGACAGATGGAAGGAATGTAAAAACAAACAAAGAGACACTGACAGAAAAAGTTCGAGACCAGGAAGGAGAGATAGAAAGGGGAGGGAGGGAGAGAGTGAGAGAGAGAGAGAGAGAGAGAGAGAGAGAGAGAGAGTGTGTGTAAGAGAGTGAGAGCTGTAGAGAAGCTGGCAGCTGGCTGCCTCCTCCTCCTTTAAAAGCGTGTGCCTGCCTCCGGTCTGTCAGCTGGGGATGGAGGGAGAGGAAAGAGAGGGAAGAGAGGATGAAAGCAGGAGTGCGAAAGATGGAGCCAGCGATGAAAGGTGGGTGGTTGACGGAGGGATGAAGAGAAGGAGGGGTGGATTAACCAGCAAGAGAGAGGAGCAAAACGTCTGTTGTCTACCTCCGAAACAAGCCCTCGAAGGAGAGGGGGAGAGGGAGAGGGAGAGAGAGAGAGAGAGAGAGAGAGAGAGAGAGCGAGAGAGAGAGAGAGGGAGAAGAAATATATACAGAGAGGGAAAGAAAGAAAGAAAGAGGAAAGGTAAAGAAATTAAACGGTAAGGAGAGATGTAGAGGGAGGGGAGAAGAGGTAGGCATGATGGAAGACAAGCAGAAAATGTGTATGTGTACCTGTGTGCAGGAGTGTGTGTGTGTGTGTGTGTGTGTGTGTGTGTGTGTGTGTGTGTGTGTGTGTGTGTGTGTGTGTGTGTGTGTGTGTGTGTGTGTGTGTGTGGTGGGGGTTGAGATAGTCTCACTGCACATCTTCAGGCTGTGAATAATTTAAAGCGGGGCTGGGGAGACGAAGACGAACACTAAACACCGGCAGCATTTGACCTGCAGGCTGCTGTTGCTGCTACATCAGCGCACATCACACAGCACAGAGCTCTCTCTCTCTCCTTCACTCTCTATTGTTTCTCTCTCTCTCTCTCTGTCTCTCTCTCCGTTCATCTGCCTCCCTGGGTGGCAGGCAGGAAACAGCTGTATGCTCCTCTTGTTTCAACTCATATCGTCTGAGACCCAACAGAATGGCTGACAACTCAGTTCCACCAGGAGCTCACGTTCTCTCTCTCTCTCTCTCTCCGTCTCTCTCTCACTGTCCCTCCTCCCCACGCCTGTTGTCTGGTGATGTGAACAGACATGCAGCAGTCTGTCATTGTAAAAAACACAGCAGTACACGCCAAAATCTGGACAGTTGATTTAACTCTGTAAGTGTAAAAATGTACCCATACAGTATGGGCCCTACTCTCACTCACACTATGGGGCACCCACCTCTTCTTCTTAGCCGTACATGTAGCGTGTGTCTCAAAAAGACCCAAAAAGTAATTTAACCACATGAACCCTGTGGCGAACATTCTGCAAGAATTTCAGATCTAAGAGATTTGGTGTAGATGGAAAAAAGGAGCGGACCTGGTATAGAGTCGTGGGGGACTCCGGTCAATGAAGTATATAGGGTTTAAGTGGATAATTCTGAGAATGAAAAACGTCTTATAATGACAGTGTTATTTTATCTTAAATAGTAGGCCGCTGGCCAGCGGGCCCTGTTTGTATGGAGCCATAATGGCAGTGGTTTTCTCTCTCCAGACCCCCGCTGGTAGACGGTGCACTGGGTGACCAGGTACAGTTGGAAATTGTGTGAACGGGAGCTGTAAATAATGTCTGCCCTATGATTAGGAGGAGAAAAGGTTAAACGCACCGTGTTCACGCTGCCTTTGTCAGGGCGTCATCAATCACCTCACCTGCTGAGGTGTGTGTGCGAGCGTGCGCGTATGTGTGTGAGTGTGTGTGATTACATCTGCGGACATCTGCGGTGGGCGTGACAGTTAGGTGGGCGTAGGGTGGTGCCATCAATCCCAAAGGGGTGGGGCTGTCTATTACTGTAATTACAGAACCGCAGGTTTGATTTGCAGTCCTATCGCAGCGGAAGAGGAGGTGGGCCTAAGATTCCAAATCAATATGTCCCCTTTTCATACTTGATGTCAATTCATTATTGTTAATTAATAAACATCCATAATGGCTGCTGTTTTTGTTTTGCTGTTGAGGGGGAGGGCACATTTGAAAATGAGGCAGATTACCCTCCATTACACTGGCTTTTGAACAAAGAGACTCGGTGATCTCTCCTCTCTCCTGTTTTCTGTTTCACCACCCCACCCTTCTTCCATCAATTCCCTCTCCATCCTAAGCCCCCCCCCCCCGCCCCTCTCTCTCTACCATCTCTCCCCTGTCACCCGCCTCTTCATCCTCCCTCTGTCCATCTCTCCCACTCCTCTTCCTCACTCTCTGTCTCTCTCTCCCTCTGTGGAAGCTTGGCTGATATTAATGGGACGTCCCTTGTTTGTAAACGTGCCAAGTAGTGTGCAGTGCCGCAGGCTGTCTATTATAGCAGGCCTCTGGGGCTCCGTTTCCATATGGCACCGCATATGGCACTCAGCAGCATCAATTAATGTTGTTATAATACTGATTTTTATGAGCCGGGGTTCCACTCCACTCCACTCCCCTCTCTCTCTCTCTCTCTCTCCTCTCCCCCTCCAACACATCCCCCCGTTCCCTCTTCACTCTCTTGCTCTCTCTTTCTCTCTTCCAGCCTCCGCTGCTCGCCAAGTCTTTGTCATCTTTTGCTGTTAGTGCCTCCCTCAAATTTCTCATACGACAACTTGACAACTTGGCTGTTTGTTTGTTTTTCCAGGCGGTTTGAAATTGACATCACTGGGACAGGAAAACTGTGTTCTGTGATGTTTAATGCTACTCAGAATGTCTGGAATATGACTTTGTTGTGGTGATAGTGTAGACGAGAAGGATTATGCTCTTGCCAAGTGTCAGAATCGTCGTCCCCTTCTAACTTTGTAAAGCGAGATACTTTAAAAAATATACATATGAAGGAAATCAGGACATAACGTAACAATTATTATCGGACAAAAAATAAACAAACAAAAAACAAATACTTTTGCATGTTGCCTTTCTGTTAGCAAAACAGTATGCATTTCATTTACTGCACAGCGCCTGCTGTCATTCTGTAATGCTACTGCTGTGAAGTTGTGGTCACATTAGGCCAGCATCACGGCCTATTACTGTGCTAAATTAGCACTGTATTTATGCACAAAGCCACTGGCAGACGGGCGCAAGCGCCCAATCTGAGGGGTGTCTTATCTTTTGTGTTCCCTGGTGCCTTTGGTACGAAGATCTGACAGAAAAACGGTGGGGGTGGAGAAGATGGGGTTGGGGGGGGGGGGGGCTGAAGCAAAAAGCCCCGCTTAAAAAGCTCACAGCCACGTCAGCCTTGTCAGCTACGCCACAATTAGAGAGCTAGATCACTGGTGCTTCCCAGCAAGAAACATGGCTCCCCTCCTCCACCAACACACCCCCACGATGGAACTGTTTTCCGTTTGAAGAACAAATTCAAAGTGCGTGTGATTGTATATGTGTGTGTGTGTGTGTGTGTGCGTGTGTATGTATGTGTGTGTGTGTGTGTGTGTGTGTGTGTGTGTGTGTGTGTGTGCGTGTGCGTGTGCGTGTGCGTGTGCGTGTGCGTGTGCGTGTGCGTGTGCGTGTGCGTGTGCACGAGTGGTGTGTGTGGAGGGGGTTTAAAATGTTTCGGATGGCTAATCATTCTTTGGATAAAAGGGCTCCCCGGCACGTTCATTCGTTCACTTGTTCTCTCGTTCCAACGCGGGGAGCTTCCCTCACTGTTTCTTCTCTGTCTCTGATTCTGATAGTTTTTTTGTTCGTTTCTCTTTCGTCAGGCATGGTGAGGCAAAGCAAGGCAGGCGAGCTGGCAGGCAGGCAGGTTGCGTTTGAAGGCGCAGTCAGACAAACTGAGTGCGGGCGCCCCGATTTGCTTTGTAGTGATATTTCCGGCAGCACAGTCTCATTACTTTTTGACGCAGAAGACGCTTGCAGGGGTGGATTGTCATTTCACGCTGTCAAAAGTTGTACGAGGGGAGAGGAGACGAATAACGAGAAACTTCAATGACCTGCATGCCTCCGGCACATCCAGAGTGCTGAATACATTAAAAACCAAATAACGAGATAAGATACTATGAACCAGGCTCCTTAAAAACTTGTGGTAAACTTAATGTCCACTCACCTTGGGGCCATTCGAGTACTCTCTCTATTAAGGTAATTCTGCCTTATTTGACAGTAGCAGCTAGTACAGTAGTAGGGATGACATGATATAATATAGGCCACCAATTTTTTTACATTTCAAGATTTTTCCAAATTCTTCTACGACCAAGATGCCTCCCTACCTTTCTGTCTAATGCTGCATTTCGATGGAAGCCCGAGACATGAAGATACAAACTGACACCTGACACTTGTCACTGCGTGACAAGCTACAAAAGCTACAAATAAAGTTGAGCTGTTTTTGTTTCACCATTTACTCCACTTCTGTCCACACAATTCCTGAATGGAAGGGGAGAAAACAAATTCATGCCATCAACCAGTTCCCTGTTCTTTTTAGCCTTTATATTTAACTAAAAGGCACTCCCACACATGGTTGCACGCTTGACGACAGCAACAAGTGTGTTGACTCAACAGTGACCACACTTGGTCGTTTTGTCGCTGATAGCTATCAGCTTTTGTCGTGGCTAGTGTTTACTCAGCATTAGTCTGGACAGTGGAATCTCTATTTATCTCTATTTCATTGTTTCCTGCTATTGAATATTCTGAAATAATGTACATAGCAGTGACTAGTAGTTACACACAGTTACTGCTGTATATAACTCATATACTAAGACAAATAGGTCTTTGTGTGTTGAGTGTCCCACAACACCACCACCTCTAACCAAGCTGGCAACTTGAAGCTCCTGGATGTTTTCTCATGGGACGAACAGTGCCAGTTTCCTTTAAAAAATACAAATAAAAAGGCGAGAGGGGGGTGTTTCATTCTTAAGTCGATTTCACACAGAGTTCTTTCAACGAAAGGATAAAAACAAAAAAACACTTAGCTCTGTTTAAGAAGTTGGCTCAGGGATTGATTGAAGTTACCAATGCAAACCCCCTTGGAGCCTGTTGCTGGGGGCGACCGTCCCTCACCCAAAGTGCTTCCTGGGGTAATTTTTGAGGTCATTGGTTTGTGGCACGCCTGTGCGGCCCAGCAGATGGGCCCACCCTCATTCAGGGCACTCCGTCAGGAGCTCTTTCATTAAGGATCCCCAGTGAATGGGCTCATTCATCCCCTTCACCTCAATTGGTCACGCTGCGTCTTCAGCCCAGGGCCCAGGATAAACTTTGCTCTCTCTTTCTCTCTCCATTCCTCTTTCCCTGATCCTCCACGCACCACCCACTTTCGTCATGGTTCTGTGTTTTTGTTCCCAGGGCATGTGGTGGTGGTAAACTTCGGGGTGGCAGTGGTAGATAGAGGTGATGGTGGTAGTGATGCTCCTGGGTGGTGGTGGTGGTGGCGGTGGCAGCAAACTACCCCCCCTCCATATCAACTAATAAAGGGAAAAAGGGAAATGTACTCTCCCATTCTCAGGAGTTCAACCGTGGGTAACATACAGTGCAAAATGCGTTTCGTCTCATATAAGCAACAGGTCTGTTTTTTAGGCTAGTTTAGTACATAGTTAGACCAGCCAAGCACGTTCAGTTTCTGTGAATGCTGCATAATCTTATTCAGAAGTATGTTAGGATATCTTTTTGTACAGGTTTTCTGCCTTGGAACAGGGTGTTGTGGCGCCAACAGTGCATCAATCCCATTTCTGTGTCATACGCCCACTTCTATCTGGTGAGCGTTGTAGTAAATGGGCTCCCCAAGGAGCCATTCCAGCAGAGCTCAGGGCCATTTCAGCTCTAAGTCTCTTATTTCTCCGCAGAGAAGCTGCTGTAATGGCAGTGCTTAGCGACAGACAGTGGGACTGCCTTTTCTCCTCTCCCTCATTCTATCACTCATTTTCTTCCCTTTCTCTCTCTTTCTACCCTTTTATTCTGCCCCTTTCTTTCCATCACTCCTTTTCCCCCACTGCTCCTTCCTTCCTCTCCTCCTCCTCCTTCTTCTGCTCTCTCTGTCTCTACCGACGTGCAGCCTTTTGAAGCCCTAAAGTGAGTCTCAGCTCTGGGCTAGTGAGAAGTGACTAATTGTGTTGAGTTGTTAGTGCCCACGGAATGAGATCCACTTCATTCAGTGACAGGCTGCACAATCATTTCGTTTCTCCTTTCAACCTGTTCTCCATTCCCCTCTCTCTCTCCCTCTCTCCCTCTCTCTCTCTTTTCTCCTTCCAGCAGATTTAGCCCCTCTCTTCTCAGGCTACTGGGCTGTAAAATTGAGTGGACGGCAGGCAGGAAACAAAATGAGACCTGGCATCTTGGACGCGCTAACCTTGAGCCATTGCCTGCTCGCTGTTGGTTACGCCTAAAGAGATGGAGACAGAATGTCGGCCATGTTGGACAAAACACTGATAGGAGGGAGAAGGACGAAGGGACAGACCAGACTGAAATTAGCCCTTGGAGCAAATATGGCAGGAGGATGAAGAGACCGATGCAGTGCCAGGGATACAAGAACAATTACAGTATGCACTATCTGGACAGAATTTCTGTACAGTATTAGTGCTTATTCTGGGATTTAAAAAAAAGGCCACAACAGAAAAATCGAATCGAAGAAAATTCAATCAGATCGCAGCTCATTTATTAACTGCCTGTCAGAGCCAATCGAGGAGTCCGCTATTAACCTACCCCCGGTTTGTCCCGCCTACCTTAGTTAACCCTTTACTGGTTGTATTTGAGACCTTATTGATGAGAGTTTGAGTGGAAAAAAACAATACTTTATATCTACCGCCAAATGGGAAGACAGTTATGCAATTCGAGCCCATCATTTGGTTTGTGGTGTCCAGTTCAGTTTCACAACTGCTACATCCGTAGTTCTTAATTAAAATTATGGGGAACAGAGTTCATAGAATATTTTAGTTCTTTTATATTTGGGTTTGACATAAGGTTCTCGTTAAATAGTTGAAGACCACTTTTAACTCAGTACTTTGGTTACTGAGAAATGTCCACAAGAAGCTTGTTAGCATTCTGTAGTAATGGAAACAAATGGGTTCTAGCAAGTTTATTCTAGCTAACCAGTAGGTACTCGTACCAAAAAAAGAACAAGTGATTCATAACTGAATAGATTTTGTACTTCATCCTTACCACCTATTCTCACTGACTCCAAACCTTCTCCTACGGCTGCTGTGTAGGTAAGACAAAGAATATCATACTATCAGCTTAAAATATTTTTTTACAATGTTTTCATTATAAGCATGAGATACAGTATGAAGCATATGGAGCAAAGTTTCTTAAAAAAATCTGAACAAGCCTGTAGCAGTTTCAAAAGCTCAAATAAAAACTAGCCAAACCCTGGCATCTATTTGCAACAAATAGCGGATCTATAAGCTCACAACGTGTCATGTTGTGACAAGTTACGAGCTTGTAGATCGTAAATATTTTGGCGAAGAGATTGGTGTAAAGGGAAAAGAGAGCGGATCAAGTACAGAACGGATTCATGTCAGGTTTCCTTAGCATAGAGGGTTTAAGTGCTTAACCCATTAATACCTGGAACGCATCTGTGTCACTTTAGATTTCTTTGGCTATTCAAAAAAAGAAGATCTACAAGCTCATAGTGCGGCACCGAGTGCCGCGCTACGAGCTTGTAGATCTGCTATTTTTGAAAAATCGTGAAAAAATATATTTAATATTTTTTTCAAAAATCTGTTAGGATTTAGAAAACATTTTAAGGATCGGACTCAGGCCTTAATGGGTTAATGAAATCAGCTATGTTAATACTCTATTATACGATGGTGTCGTGTGCCAAACAGCCGAAAACAGCTCACACCGCTGTATGACAGTGCATAAATTAAGCATAAGGTCCACTCTGAGAGATCTCTTACAGTGGATCAAAGAAAGAAGAAGAAGAAGAAGAGGAAAAAGAAGAAGAAGAAAAACACGACAGCAGGCTGCAGTTTTAAGACTCAGTACAAATGGAGTCCTGTCCCTAACAGATGATATTAGCGCTTGGAGCCTGCTTGCTCGCTCTCTCTCTCTCTCTCTCTCTCCACGAGAGATTAAGCAGGTTCACACTCTCCCTCCCAGGGCTATGTTCCCCCTCTCCAGGGTGCTGCACTATCATTTGCAGGAAAATTACTTCAGTAATGAAGAATCCAGGCCCATAAATCCTTGCGGCCTCACCTTCTCTCTCTCCGCTGCCCTGACACTCTCTCTCTCTCTTTCTCTCTTTCTCTCTCTCTCTCACACACGCACACGCACACACACACACACACACACACACACACACACACACACACACACACACACTCACTCGCTCTCTCCCCCTCAACGATGCAGCTAGTAAAAATTTCCTTTAAAAAATTCATAGCGCAATTTTTGCTTCAAATCCCTCCCAGCAAGCACAATTATATGGAACTTTCATCTCAATTGATTTATGGGACGGGGCGAAGATGGGGGAGGTGGGGGCGGGTGTTGTGGGGGAGGGGCTGTGGGAGAAAAGGGAGAGAAAAAGAAACAACGAGCAGTAAATCATTGTTTTTTAAGAGGAGGAGGGAGGTGACGCATACAGGATCAGTGTGTGTGTGTGTGTGTGTGGAGAGAGAGGAGGAGGCGTGAGGAGGAGATGTATACACGGGGAGGGGAGAAACAGAGCAGTCTGGAGAGAGAGAGGTCTGGAGGCGGAACGGGCGAGGGAGTAGGAGGAGGAGGAGGAGGAGGGGGGGGAGGGGGTGGAGGGGGGGAGGGGGTGGAGGGTGAAGGAGCGAGCGGTATTCCACTTGATTAATAACACTAATCAAATTATACAGTGTTCCACTGTGCCCTGAAATCTGGGGGCTATAATGTCCTCTAATGGCGAGGTTCATGGAGCTAAACTTCAGGGGGGTGGGGGGTGGTGTGGGGGGCCGGAACGCCGTGGCGCGGTGCAGCGCTGCTGACTGCCGCACGGCCTTAATGAAGCCACTAAAACATCCATTTCCAGCAGCCATGAAATGGAAGGCGAGGCAGTGGATGTGTAACCCCCCCCCCCCACACACTCACACACACACACCCCCCCAAAAAAAACACCCCCAGAGGGACGTTATTACAAGAGAGGGAAATTTGGGGAGGTGGCAGGGGCGGGGGGGCTAGTGTAGAAAGCGACCCAAAAAAAAGAGAGAAAAACTGTATTCGAAAGATCATGAGGGGGAGAGACTATTTTCCCAAACAATTTAACCACTTAAACCCCAGTATCTGTATTGTGGGGAAAGCTTTCGCTGACAATAGCAGATCGACAAGCTGCGTCGCGTTGTGAGCTTGTCGATCTGCTATTTTCAGTGAAGGCTTTCCCCACAATAACAGAAAACACACTAGTATTGAGCCCTGAGGGACTCCGGTTACACATATGTGGTTAAAGCATTTAGCCAATGCCCTCGTCCGCCGTGATGGAGACAAGCAGCAAATGATAGGGGGCGCAAAGGAGTGACAGGAGAAGAGAGCGTGAAATAATAAAGGAAGTTAACACATTTTAAAAGGTGAGCGCGGCGCCCACAGAGATGCAGGTGGATGCAGGAAAAGTCAGACAAGACAGGGAGGAAGAGAGAGAGAGAAAAAGAGAGAGAGAGAGAGAGAGAGAGAGAGGGAGAGAGAGAGAGAGAGAGAGTGGGAGACGGATTGGAAGGCCTTCTATGTGCTTTATCCCAGGAGATTTTCTGCCATGGCATAAAGACAGTCCCTGTCTGATTACAGATGAGCCGGGCTGCCTCACGGTGTCTGTTATACTTAGTGCTGTTGACAGCAGCTACCATTCATCACTATTTAGCCGCTGATGCACCTAACCACGGCATCCTCCCCCTCATCCATCTCACTATCTCTCTCTGCTGCTGGGTTCTCTCTCCGTGCAGGCAGCCATATATACAGTATACCGCATGTGTCTGTCCTTCCCTCAGTACCTCCACGCTATATCCATCTGTCCATCCACCTACTGAGAGCAGTGGTTCCCAAACACTGGGTCGGGACCATTGGTGGGTCGCGGACCCTTTTTTATGGGTGACGAAAGATATAAATATAGTTTTATTTTTTTTTTTTTTGTAATTAAGGTTTTTATTCCTTTTTCAACAAATAAACATGACATAACATAACAGACAAAAACCAACAACACAACATAACAAACAGATAAAACAACAACATAAAATACTTAAAATAAAACAAAACATAACTAACTAAAGCAGGCAGGCATACCTAAGCTAATCGGACAACACCCCACACCCCTTTATTTATCACTTGTGAATATATGTCAATTGTGTCACTGATCAGTGCGGCAAACCCTTTATATATAGAAAGAAGTAGTCCCATACTAGATGGAACTTCCCTTTAACATTGTTTTTTCTGGCAATCAAATATTCATAGGATGCGGTCTCTGTCATGAGTTGGGTCCAATCTGCCAGCCCTGGTGTACATGAGCTCTTCCAGTTCCTTAGTATCAACCGAGCTGCAGTAATGAGCCCTGCAGTTATCAGTGCATGTTGACCTTTGCTGACTCCTTGTGGCAAGAGTGTGCTATCTCCAAGAAGACAGAACATTGGAGATTCTGGCAATGTTTGTCCCAACCAATCCCCCATTTTCTTCAGCACTTCTTTCCAAAAAGGTATTACCACAGGGCATTCCCAGAAGGCATGTAGAAATGTTCCAGTTTCTCCTTTACACTTCCAACATCTTTTGTCTTCAACCAAACCCATCCTAAAAAGCTTCACAGGAGTATAGTAAAATCTATGTATGATCTTGTACTGGGTAAATTTGCTTCGAATATCCCTAGTGGCCCATCCAACCTTGGACACTATATTTATCCATTTATCTTTGCTTATTTCACATTCTAGATCTCTTTGCCATATTAATCTAAGATTCTCAGTCTTCGCACTTTGTATCTCCATTATGTATTTGTAGAATAGTGAAGCACTATGCATTATTTTTGGTAAATTAAAAGCATCTTGTATCATGTTAGATTCCCCTATACTCCTGCTAAGCCCGAACACACTCCCCACACTACTCCTCAATTGGAGATATTTCCAGAATTCACCCCTTTCCACATGAAATTGATCCACTAGCTCCTGATTAGATTTAAAAGTTGCATCCTTATATAAATCATCAATCACACCCATACCCTTTCTCTGCCAAGTATCCCAACAATATGAATGTTTACCTATCACGATACGTGGATTGTTCCATATAGATGAGTAGCCCTGTTTGTATTGAGATTTCCCCATCAACCTA
This sequence comes from Gymnoscopelus braueri, assembly GCF_963280865.1. Taxonomy (NCBI): domain Eukaryota; kingdom Metazoa; phylum Chordata; class Actinopteri; order Myctophiformes; family Myctophidae; genus Gymnoscopelus; species Gymnoscopelus braueri. The sequence continues at coordinate 36,703,049 of NC_137608.1, forward strand.
TGCACCTCCGACCAAACCCATCGAGAATGCTTCAAGATGGGGTTCTTTTCCCCCTGTACCATTTTAATCTGAGAGAGAACCTGTATGGGCTTGAAAGGAGCTACCACAGACATTTCTATTTTAACCCAGTCCGGGTGGGAGTCATCTTCCGCCCAATGCCTCACTAATTTAGCCAATTCGAAAGACAGATTATACATTTCTACATTTGGCAGGGCCAAGCCCCCACTTTCCCTAGGAGTACACAACTTTTTAATGTTGATCCTTGGCTTTTTCCCATTCCACAGATAATCTTTCACCATTTGATTATATTGTTTATATATCCCACTAGGAATAGTTAGTGGCAACATCATTGATATATAGTTAAATTGTGGCGCTATCACCATCTTTATCGTATTGATTTTGCCCCATAGAGTGAGATTAATTATTTTCCATCTTTCCAGCCTATCTTTCATTTCTTGAAGTAGTGGCAGTAGGTTCATTTCCATTATGACAGACAGATCAGCACTTAACTTTAAGCCTAAATATTTCATTCCCACTGGAATCCATCTAAATTGAAATCTAGACACCTCTGACCTATCACAGGACCTGGACACAGGCATCACTTCCGATTTCTGCCAATTAATTTTATACCCAGATATTTGAGAGAATGTTTCAATCTTATTTAGAATGATGGGAATAGAATTGCCAGGGTCCGAAATCAGTAACAAAATATCGTCCGCGTACAAAAATAGCTTATGCTCTGCCCCCCCACTCCACACCCCTTTAACACCTGTATCTGCTCTTAGGGCTGCCGCCAGGGGTTCCAGAAATACGGTGAAGAGCAGTGGGCTCAAGGGGTCCCCCTGTTTCAGACCTCTCAAAAGGCCGAACATAGGGGACCTCATACCATTAGTTAAAACAGACGCCCTTGGGGACAAATATATAATCTTTATCCACTTTATGAAACCTTCTCCAAAACCAAATACCCTCAGAGTATAGAAAAGATAGTCAAGTTCACACGAATCGTATGCTTTCTGAGCATCTAGGGAGAACGCCGCAATGGGCGTGTCCTCATTGCGGCTTGCCCACATAAGGTGTAATAATCGCCTAACATTGTCCGATGATGAGCGCCCTTTAACAAACCCAACTTGATCCGTATGCACTATATCAGGCATTGATCTTTCTATTCTTGTTGCAAGCACTTTGGTGAGAATTTTGCCATCAACATCTATAAGACTTATGGGTCTATAGCTTCCCGGATCCGTAGGGTCCTTGTCTTTCTTCAGGATCAACGTTATTATAGCCTCATTAAATGTATCTGGTAACTGTCCCATATCAAATGACTCCTTGTAAACTTTTGTCAAAATAGGTGCCAATAAGTCAATATACTTTCTGTAATATTCAACAGGTATACCATCCAGCCCGGGTGATTTCCCTGTTTTCAATGATAGTATTGCTTCTTTAACTTCCTCTTCAGTGATAACTCCCTCCATTTGTGATACTTGTCTTTTTGACAGTTTTGGAATATTTATATTTTCAAAAAAGGCGTCATATTGTTCGACTGGTGGATCTACTTCTGAGTCATAGAGCTTCATGTAAAAGTCTATAAACTCATCATTAATGTCTTTTGTACTTGTAACTAACTCCCCACTTTCCTTTTTAATTGTTGGTATTATAAAGCTGGAATCTTGTTTTTTTAATTGCCAGGCTAATAATTTACTGGCCTTTTCCCCGCTTTCATGAAAATTACTCTTCATTCTAAACATAGCATATTCTACCTTTTTATTGTAAAAATCATTCAATTGGAGTTTTAATTCACATACTATTTTCAGACGGCCCTCAGTGTGATTATCCGCCAGTTCCTTTTCTGCATCCTTAAGCTGTGATTCTAATCTTAACATTTCCTTTTTACTTTCTCTTTTTTTCTTACTTGAGTGAGCTATTATTTTGCCGCGGATATACGCCTTTGATGATTCCCACACTGTACCTAGCCTCTCTACCGATCCTATATTAGTGTCAAAAAACATTTTAAGGTCCTCCCCTAAGAAATTGGAAAAAGTTTCATCTTGAAGCAAAGACACATTCATCCTCCACCTATTGGACTTATTACCTTCTGGACCTATTTTCAACCCCAATTGTACCGTAGCATGATCTGTAAGTGCAATGGGTCCAATTGTACAATCTACTGTTCCCTCTACAAGGTCTTTTGATATCAAAAAATAATCCAATCGGCTGTGACTTTTATGCATATTTGAATAAAATGTATATTCTCTATCTCTGGGATGTATTAGTCTCCATATATCCACAAGGCCAAGGTCTCTCATCATTAAATGTATGGCCCTCCTGTCTCTCGGTACATTATTTGTAAAAGACGTTTTGTCAAAAAACCCATCTTGTACTTGGTTGTAGTCGCCGGATACTATAGTATGGCCATCTTCTATTTCCCCCATCAGTTTGTTTATTTTGTGAAAAAAGTCAGGGTCTTCCTTATTTGGGGCATATATATTGCATATGTTGAACTTAACGCCATTTATCTTAGCCTCAACGCATATCATCCTCCCTTCATTATCTTTATGTTCTGCCAACATGACAAAATTTAGGTTTTTATGCACCAGTATTGCAACCCCACATTTTTTACTAGAATACGAACTATGGAATATCTGTCCCACCCATCCTTTCTTAAATTTAGCTATTTCTGTATCCACCAAATGTGTCTCTTGTAACAGGGCTACGTCTGCCTGTTGAGATCTAAGATAGGATAGACATTTTTTCCTTTTAGCAGGGTTATGTGATCCATTAATGTTCCAACTAATAAACCTCACCAAATTAGCCATATCCTAAACCCATTAATACTCCAGGATATTGCATTACTCATCCATAACATACACCTTTCACAATCAACCACATCACTTAATAACAATCTTTTAGGGTGTTGTCCGACTACCATACCTGCCAAAAATCTAAACAAAAACATAGAGTTGTAATGTAACACACACTTTCCACATTGAATAAAACAATTCCACAAAACCAACCAAACAAAAAAAACATCCATGGGTGGTGGAAGAGAGAAAAACATCCACCTACAAACCACAGATGCAAAAATCTTAACTCTGTCCCTTTGTTATCCTAAATAATATAAATCTACCCCAACTGATCCGTAAGTCGCTTTAAATGACCAGCCCATAGAACCCCCAACAAAAACCCCCTCTATTTTTGACACTCAAAAAGTTATTACCAATGCCATCCAGACGATGGCAGCACTGGACCACTTAAGACACCCCCCCGAACACCATACACACCTACTGTAAACATTGAAGGCTCATTTATAATACTCCAGCTCAGACTAGAGCCTCCCAATTTAAACCGTGTACTTTTACCTTCCAACAGTTTTAAATCCGTTGTTCAGACATAAACAAAATTATACTGGAAGCTCTCCTCACATATCTATATAAAGAAAAAATAAAATTAAAATCTATACATCACTATTAATTGAAGCCCACAACGTGAGGTCTACTTACCCCTAGTAGTATCAAGCAAAAGGGAGAACCAAGCCATCTTATGACCAATATAATATTTATAAACCCAAATCGTTCTCCTAGAATAATGTTACTGGCCCTTCATATATTCAAACAGTCCTTGTGTATAAAAAAATAAATAAAAACAAAACCGTGTATATGCGTTTCTGGGTTAGTCTCCTCAGCAGTCCACCACTCGCTTGGTATGATTACTACTCATCCTCCACAACCGGTGCATTGGCGGCTCCAGGCGCGTTGGAGGCTCCATGCGCGTCGGGTTCCCCGAGCTCGTCAGAGACCCTATGCACGTCGGGAGCCCCTGTAGTCTCTCTGTTCAAGAATGCCAGTGCTCTGCGGTGATCATCAAACTGCATTCTCTTGCCGTTCCATGTGAAACGCATCTGTGCTGGCGGTGCCACAGTAAACCGTACATCCAGGGAGTGTAGCCTTTCCCTCACCTCCGAAAACTTTTTTCTTTTTTCTGCCCACTCCCGTGGCAGGTCTTGGAAAAAAGACAGCTTGCACCCATTCCACATCACTCCTTCCCCTTCCCTGTATTTGCGTTTCGCGGCAGCAAACACCTTCTCCTTCTCCAAGAAACATAAGAAGCGGATGACAATTGGTCTCGGCGAGCGCTTTTCATCCGTCACTGGGCCACCAGGGACACGATGCACTCTCTGTAACTGTGTTTGTTCAATTGGTATACCCAGCGCCTCACCAATGATTTTCTTCACACATATCTCCGGTTTGCCATCTTCCAACTTCTCTTTCAATCCGACCAGAACCAGGTTCTGGCGTCTGTCCCGAAAATTGGCATCCTGTACAGCCGCCTCAAGCACCGAACACTTCTTGACATTCCCCTCCAGTATTGGTCGTAGGCTAGTGTTCTCGTCCTCAAGATCAGAGATTCTAGTTTCAGCTGCCTCCAGACGCTGTAAGACACCATTCACATCCGTGCGTAGTCCCGCACTCTCCTTCTTTACTTGGTCAATATCAGCCTGCAGAACCAACAGCAACTTACTAACATGACCAAGCTCTTCCATAGCCTTCCCGAGTGATTTTTGCATAGCAGTTAAGACGTTTGCCTCCATGCTTCTTTTTTCCCCACCGGGTTCAGCCGTGGTTTTTACTTGCACGCCGTCGTTCTGCATGTCCGCCATTTTAGCTCTGCTCCTTGTTCTGTATCGTGCTCTGCCTGGTGGCGATTCCATTCAAATCGACCGTCTATTACATTTACAAGCTGATATTTGTTACACTTGTGCCAAAGGAAAGTCAGTAATCACACTTTTAACATCGTAAAGTATACTCTATCTGTCACATTTCGAGGTTTTTGGGCTGCTCTGATGGGAGCCCCGTCTTCAGGCGGCCATACTCCTCAGCGATCCCACGTGACTCCTCAATATAGTTTTATTTTTATTTTTTTATGTTATCTACAATTTTCTTTTTATATTTATTTTAAAAGATTTTCAAAAAGTTTCCAATTTATTATTTTTTTCAGAAAACAAAATCAAATATTTTTCAAAACAATTTCATGAATACAAGAAAAGAAAGAAATTCTAAAACTTTTAAGAAATAGGGAAAATAGCAGATCTACAAGCTCACATATCATCTGTTATTATTAGTTTGGGTCACAGGGAGACATAAAATGTCTCTTTTGGGTCTCGGGCTAAAATGTTTGGAAACCACTGCTATAGAGTATTCACAGTCTGTTAGTCATCCATCCATCCATCCATCCATCCATCCATCCATCAGATGGATGTGTAGATACCACATCCATCCATCCTGTGTGAATTAAATCTCATCCCCCAAAGACAAAGAGTTCTATCTATACCCGCCATGGCTCTGCTCTGACCTTCACGGTGAAGTAGCTGCTGCAGGTGATGGAGTTTTACATCTTCATTTCTCAGGCGCTACTAATTTCCGTGTTGGCAGCGAGCATGCTGCCGTGTTACAGAACCTGACATGACCATCTGAGCAGAACACCAGAAGTGGGCTTCTCCCACTGTACACACACTCATGTGCAGTCATGAAGAAAAAAAATTCTGTTCGCACATAAACAATCAATCGAAACACACACAGAATCGGAAAGGTGAGAGTGTGCCTGCGCACGCACACGCACACGCACACACACACACACACACACACACACACACACACACACACACACACACACACACACACACACACACACACACACTCTGTAATTCACCCAGTCTCCAGACACTCCAAAGTTACACCAAAGCATTATGGTTTGGATTAAATCTGCTAAATTACACATGCTACAAACAATCAGACGATACGCCTCCAAGCAAAGCAAAGCAAATGTTATTGGCAGTCCTCAGGGGTGGATTTTCATCTGGAGAAAAAGAAAGGCCAAGAAAGCTGAGAAAACACAGATTGCCATTGTTATTATTATCATAATTACAGCCGTGCTTATCGTGCGAGCGGCCTCAATCAGGGTGAAATACAGCTTCATTTGATGAAGCTTCCTGTTTTGACTAGCTCGGGGTTCACACATGTATGCTCACGCTTGCACACTGTCTCTCCCTGACACACACACACACACACACACATACACACGCACACACACATGCACACACGTACACACGCACACTTTGACTGGCACAGTGTTCACTCAATCAGTCGCAATTACACTGTCATCAGATCAAAATGTAATTGATTTGAAAGCTGACAGGAGATATAACTACATTATGGTGGAAAGCACGGCATAGGGTGGGGGTCGGGTGGGTTGCTCCCTGGGGACAGGGGCCTCTGTAGGGCTCTTATTAACGGCAGGCTTTGAATTATTGAGCGCCAAGGCGGTGACATTGAAGGGGATAGAGGCGGGCGATCGCCTGTAACAGCTCAGTAAGTGTTTATCTCGGCTTACAGCAACCTAAGACATCTAAAGGGGCTGTGAGCCGTCCGTGCATGAATATTGCATCAAGGAGAAGTTGTAATGGTTCATAATTGAAAGGGTTCAGACCAAGGTAGGGTCACTGGGGCGCACGTCATAGTCTCATCATCAAATGCTAATTTTCCCCCTATTCTACCTCCATGTACCGTAGCCACAACACCGGGCAATTGATGATGGCACTTTACATTTAAGAGATCTATTGTAGCTCAGAGGTTCTTAACAACAAAGCCCTATTTGATACTTCGGCTATTCAAAAATAGGCGATCTCTGCGTTACATTGCAACACATTGTGAGCTTTTGTATCAGCTTTGTTTTGATTTGATTTGTGTAAAAAAAGGGGGAAAAAATAGCAATTGTGTACAATTTTTAAGAAAATGTAAAAATGTCAGGACGCGAAACTGAAATTTAGGACCAGATATATGACCGTATTTATCTATTGAAGCACATGTTGTGACCCAATTTGGGCACTGGAACAAACCTGTGACCTTTAAGGAGGTTACAGAATGGTCTCTCTAACCACCATGACGAACATGACATCCTGCCTGTGTAGTGTGTACCACCGAACTTGGAAAGGAACTTACAATTCACTCACTGTTTTGGCATTTAGCAGACACTCTTATCCAGAGTAACTTACAAAGTTCAAGATCAGAGTAAATGGCACGAACCCTTCCCCTTGTCAACAAACGACAGGGTACAATTTCAAGTAGGCCTAACTAGAGTGCAAAGAAAACAATTAAATTCTACAAAGTAAGTAGGTTACCAGCCAGGTAAACATCAAACTCAAAATCAATCAATCTAATTAACATGCTACCTAAATAGCATTCTTAGCAAATGTGAATAAGAAAACTGTATTTCTTTATCTAAATAACATATGTGAACAAGTAACCAACATACGTACATAAGTGCTATAAGAAAAGAAGAGTGCTATAGGAGTGAGGTAGTGTGTGAAGAGTTTTCAGATTGCAGCAGAAAATGGAGAGTCCTGATATTCCACAGCTTGTGAGCCAGAGGAAGAAGAGTCTAGGTCACTTGGAGCGTTGGCCATTGTGCTGTAGGGAAGACGTCCCTGACTACATACTGTACATACTGGGTTCAGTATGCTAGTCAATGTTGTAAAGTAACTAAGTACATTTACTCAAGTACTGTATTTAAATACAATTTTGAGGTACTTTTACTTTCCTGGAGTATTTCCAATTTTCTATACTTTTACTTCTACTGCACTACATCTCAGAGGCAAATTATTGTACTTTTACTCCACTACAATTATTTGAAAACTAACTTAGTTACTAGTTACTTTGCAGGTATAAATGATTACATTATAACACATACATACAGCCCTATTTTATACCTACAGTCGGCTATTTGAAAATAGCCGATCTACAAGCTCACAAGTTCACAACGCGTTGTGAGCTTGTAGATCTGCTATTTTCAAACATTTTAATGCTCTTACTTTTGGTAATTTAAGTACATTTGGATACCAATACTTTTGTACTTTTACTTAAGTAAAACATTTGAGTACTTTTTCCACCACTGATGCTAGTGCTGTGGTGGTTAGCACATAGTTTGCAGCGGCGCATCGGATGTTCTCTCTTATACTGAGAACTGTGTTGGCGCAGCATGGGAAGGGTAGGGTAGACACAAGGGGCTAAAGTGAGACGATGAAACAGCAGTCAGCTGGCAGCCCTCTTGGGAGGAGGGAGACAGAAGCTTCATGTCTGCATGACCCTGACCGCAGGGCCTACAGGGTTTCCCTGAGGCTCTGGCAGGGGCCCCTGTGGAGGGGATAAAGATATAAGTCACCGCAGTGGGGGCGAGGACTCCCGCAGGAAACCCAACAACCGCCTACCTCTGAGAGTGAGCCGTGTCCCCGAGGCCACTCAGCCTGTTCTCTCCCTCTCTTTCTGTCTCTCTCTATCTCTCCCTCTCTATCGCTTCACACAGCCCTCCTGTGAGCTTTCCCGCAAAAAATGAGAACTCAATTAATTCAGGGGGAAATGAGGGCGAGAAGGAGGAGGCCTGGGAGACCAGGGAGAGAGAGAGAGAGAGAGAGAGAGAGAGAGAGAGAGAGAGAGAGAGAGAGAGAGAGAGAGAGAGAGAGAGAGACAGAGAGAGACAGAGAGAGAGAAAGAGAAGGCGAAAGAGACGAGGAGAGAGAATAATTGAGTCCGACAGAGAAAAGTGTGTGGGGGTACATACGGGACAGAGTGAAGGAGACAGAATGAGAGAGAGAGACAGACAGAGAGAATGAGAGAGAGAGAGAGAGAGAGACGGGTTCTTGTGATGCTGTGGCCTTGACATAACAAACAGCGCTGGGGTGGAGGCAGCACTGAGGGATGGAGCTGATAGGCATTAAAGTCTTTAGCCAAGTTAATCCTGTTCTGCTGTTTAAACAGCCTATGAACGGTCCTCATTACAGAGCAGAATGCTTGTGTACACACACTGGTTCACAATGACAGACACAAGAGAGGAGAACTAAGGCCTCGAAGCACTGTGATCAAATCCACGCCAACACTCAATACCTGACCCAACTCAGGATGTGTGTCAATACTTGGGCAGTGAAAGCAATCTGTCGCATTTTCGACAACCTCATAATGTCTGACTTGTTACCTATTATGGTGAAGACCATAATAGGACCATTGCCCATTTAAGTGGTTACACTGGAATACTACATGTGCTGTATACTGTACAGCATCATTAATTATTTAGTTTTGTTGAGAGACTGTTATTTTATTACATAATGTATGTGTGGGACTTAACACATTGCTTGCCAAGGACGTATACGTCCTTTCAAATCCAACACTTGCGTGCCAAGGACGTATATATACGTCCTTTAAAAAAAAGGAAGGTCGTATTTTTGAGTGTTGTCTCACATTGTGTGTTTGTGTGTGTTTTTGTATGTGTGTGTGTGTGGTCAATGACCTATCACCTCTTGAACAAGTGTAGTAGGCATGAGTGTGTAAATTTCAATATCGGTGGTATTATTAATAATAATAATCAAATTAATAATCATAAATTTGGAATTTTAAGTATTTAAAATTAAGAGTCAAAAATTTAACGAGGCACCATGAAAATCAACCTATGAGTAAACACAAGCTTAATTTGTATTTAACCTTAACTTTAAACCACCAATAAAATAATGAAAGATTATAAAATAATCACTTATTATTTTATTTCAATAAATCTACAAGATCTGAAGGGGAAAACGTTCTTGTCTCGGCAGAGCCTTTTTTAAAGATGTGTGTCAACATATGTCAATATTCTATAAGGAATAATAATTCAACTTGAGCAATGACCAAACTAGATTTGATATTAAAAATATATGAATTTATTCAATCAAACCTAAGCTAGGCACGCAACATTTAAGAAAAAGGAAAATCTCAACATTAAAAGTAATAAAGGTTTTAGCTGGATTCAGATGGAAGCTAAACCTAATCCTGTAAGAAAAACAACAGTTAAATGAAATAAGACTGATATGCCATGAGCAGCTGAATTGATCTTATTCAGGAGTTGTTCCTGTGTTTACCGCACATCACAGTTGTCATGTGATGTGTTTGATGTCCAGTGATGAACGTTGTCTGTTGTGGCAACGTGTAGTTGTAGATCCGTCCTATTGTCTCACTCAGTCCTCTGAGGAGCCAGTTGTGAGAGCTTTGTGGCTTACTATCTTTTTAGGGATGCCTAGGCCAGGCAGGAGAGGAGCAGCGGAGACGCAACGTAGTCAGGTCAGGGTCAGATCGTCTGGGGGACCCCAAGCTGTTGCGTCTGGCTTGTGGGAGAATCAGGCCTTCCAGTCACGGAGGTGCGGTGTGAAGAGTTTCCTGTCCATTCATGGAGGGCATCTTCTTCTTCGCAATCCCTTGCTTCCTCGCAGAGAGGGGCTTTCTCTAGATGAGGGGGTTAGGTCTCCCGAGCAGTCATAGTAGTCGAAGTCGTCGAAGTTGACTGAAGAGGGGGGGTCACACACAGCGTTTATATACGTTGCGTGTTGACAGTAACATGAGGCTGTTGCAAAACACGTGTTCTTCCGAAATACATATGTTGTTGTTTTGAGGCAAAGACTTGTCCAGAAAGATGTCCATCTTGGGGAGATGAAGTCATGCACTCATGCATTGCTCATGGCTTAAATTACACATATTCTGCAAATGTCGTGTTTATTTTATTTACACAGTTATTATAAACCATTGAATCCAGTGCAGTAAACTACGATGAATATGATGCAAATAGTATATGTCATAATTACAATCAAAATAATGATTAATGAATTGGAATGATTACATGAATGAAACATTCAAACATTATGACATGAGTGGTGACATGAATGGTTACTTGTCAATAAGTCAGAGTGTTATCTGTGGGATGATGACATAATCCAATAAAGGGGAACAGTATTATAATCCAAGAATCCTGATCCATTCTGGATTGAGTCTGTAAGGTTCCAGTGAGTCTGGTTTGGAGAGAAACATCTGAAAATAGAATGTACCAAGTTTCACAAACCTTCAAAGCAAGTTCTCAATCACACATAACCCTTGCGTTTGCGAAATGAGATGCAACTGTCCATTTGTATCCATGGTCCATGTCCTGTGGAACATTCCTGAGGGTCAATAGGTCAGTTTGTGCAGCCAAGGCTCCAATGACATTAGATTGAGCCATCAGTATGTGACAGAGACAAGGGCACAAATGTGTCCATTTGTTCATCCAATATTGTAGGTGTGGAAACTGTATAAACAGTAATTGTGCTTCTACATCGATAGTTACTACACAAGCATTGGAATGTAAAGATGCAAAGTGCGTCATCAGAGACAGCGGCCATTAATTGTACAGGACAGGTCACCCCCTTGTCTAATGGTATATTAGGACACGACAAACACTATCACAGCTCAGCTCATTTTCTCATGGCCTTGCAAAAAGACTTGCTGAGAACCGGCTGTTACCTGGGGCTGTCACCATATTTAAGGACAAATAAACACACGCGCACGCACTCACTGGCGCACTCACACACACACAAAATATGAAATACAGTTTATGCCAGTATTTCCAAGCAAATGGCGTCCTACACTAACATGATGCAAACGCTGCAGAAAGGATAAGCAGACTAAAATGATTCACAGGACACTTTCCAAGTAACCAAAATGCAACTACTGTACCCCTTCTTTTTGGCAAATACATAGTCTGCATCTTTTACTTAGACCATAACACAAAATAAAGTGACATGGTGGTAGTACCCCACAACCTTTCTGTATGGGGTTTGCATGTTCTACTTGTGTTCATGGGGGTGTGCGTCGGTTTCCTTCTACATACCTGACAGTGTCCTTGACAAGGCACCAGCCTTATAGAGCTTAAACTTATAATTACTACTCATTGCTCCTAATATTTGGGATGGGTTAAATGCAAAGGACTAATTCCAGGTATGTGTAATAAATCAACTTAAGTTAAAACAAATTACTAATTTATAGCTAAGACTACCACACTTTGTTAACATTACAAATATCTAGCACGACTGCATTAGAAAAGTAACCTCTTCAGTTGGGGCAAAACCTATAAATATTTCAGCATCCCAGGGCATTTCCATCCCAGGTTACAGCTTCATTGTCGTGCATATATTTTAGTATTTCACCACTCTCAGGCCCTTAGGACACGCATTGTAAAACAGCCTGTGACTTAGACAGATCCAAATTTTCATATGATAAATACCTTGCATGTTAGCTCCCTGCCAGGGGGGGGATTGCAGTAAATGTGTTTCCAAGAAAATCAGTCTGCCACTATTATTTAGAGTGATTGAATAGCCTCTAAACAGAAGCTGCAAGCAGGCTTTTCTTCCCCGTCTGGGAGATACTAATATGGTTGTGTGCTTCCAGCAATTTGATGGGGAAGGAGGAAAGAGAGAGAGACGGGTGGGGAATGATGACAAATAAAATAAAAGTTCATGAACTGAACAGAGAACGTTTTTTTGTTGTTGTTTTCTTTTCTTTTTTTTCTTTTTCTGTGTGTTTAAATAACCCTCGGTCTGCTGCTCTTTAATCTCTGGGACCTCATCCCAGCTGTACCCAAAATGTGGACCACAAAACCACAAGACTGTTGAGTGAAGAGCGTCAAGTCAGTCATAAGACATTCTCAGTCAATGGGTGGTAGTGTTCCTCGTGTTAGCCCAAATTCAAATTAGATCTATCTTTAACAATCTAATAAACAGCCATATGATGAGGCGCCCTTCTCTCCCTTTCAGTTCCCCTCTACAACCAATGACGAGGAGAATACATTCTCCTTTGTTTGTGGTAACTCGTACAAACAGGCCCTTGCACCCATATTCCCACTAATCTATAGAATTCATCACAGTCAGAGCTCAATTTTGGCTAATCTGTGTCCAATGGAAGAAAGTGTGGAGGCTGCAGATAGTCTCGATGTTGTGGGCCGTATTAGATGTGAGATGAGCATGGAAATGGATTAAGCACGCAATTTAGCAGCTGAGATGAATACATGCCTCTGTGTCTCCTTTTGCACATTCATCAGCTGACAATGATACTGTATCAAGACTAAAGATATTACCACAAATAACATCCCTTCAGTGCCGCCACCACAAAAGCAGGAGGACGGGGTCTTTGAACGAAGCCCCGTCTCTAAATGTGAGGTGGGCTTGGTAATTAACAGAGGCATGTGGCTCTTCACCACGAGCCATGACGACTGAACAAGTTTGACATTCAGGTTGAAAATATATTTGTTGACATCTCTGCTTGTCGACGTCTCTACTGGGACGGGGAGACAGGCATGGAGTCATATTGTCTGGACACTAGGGCACTGACCCTTGAACGCCTTTATTTGCTTACTTGTGATGATACTTGAGATTTAAGAATTCTCTGCTTATTCTACTTATTCTATTCTAGATGTACGTTAAAAAGTCACACTGCACAGGAATGTCAGCCAAATGTCCAAATAAAAAAAATATAAGTACAAGACTAAGAATCTAAAAGCTCTGCCAGTGCCCCCTAGAGACAAATTATATTTCAGACACAGGTTGGCACTAGAGGAAAAGACCTGTCACAATAATATATAAAGAGAATCCTCTGGGAAGCATGGCAGTGCACAGCAAATTGAATGACAATCCAGCCAGTCGTTTTTTAGATATCTTTTGGTAGCAAAGTTCCTTGAGGGCAGCTTTTTATATACTGTACCTACTCCTGTAATAGCCAATGTTGAAGTCCCCTTTCATGCATACTATACAGCAGAACCAAATAACTATAACACAAACCTCATGTCTTTCATACAAGTTACCATACCATGATACTTAAAACAGCTGAAAGGAAAGTAAAACTTGATTTATTCTAAACAATTACTCCTGTTGTTGTGAAGCAAAATAACAATGATAATTAAGAAGGGTTAGCAATACAGACTTGATTGCTACAATGGTTACATCTGTACCATAATAATTGTTATTTTGTGAGACCGCAACAATTTCTGCAGAACTGCAACAGGAAATGGTAATGGCAGCGAGAGTTCACACCCAAGTGCAACAACAGCAGTTTCGCTCAAGGTGAGCTGTTGTGAAACAGCCACAACGCGCATTACTGCAGAATGTGAAAACCCACTAAGGGCTCCGTGAGTTACCCAAAGAACATGCTGTCTGTATAGGGCTAAGCCACAGCACAGCCTGTAGCTTAGCTTGCCTGAATAAATGATTGCAAGGAGAGCAACGTGAGATTTTGACCTAAAAAAAAGAAGGGAAAAAAGAAGAAAAGAACATTCTCTGAGCCTGTGAAGAAGTGATTGGAGTGACAATAAGCCTGTACAGCACATGTGTCCTGACAATACAGCTTAATCTCGTTACATAGACATATTGTAACACATCCCCAGACACCTGCGCCAGTTCTCCCATTGACCTGAACATGAAACCAGGAAGAGAAACACTAGGCAGCAGCTTGGTTTTTGTTTGTCCTCCAGGGGCCTCCTTAGCAGCAAAAGAAACCTTACCCCTGGCGCATTTGCTCTCCCTCTCTAATCCCCCAGAGGATGTGATGCAGGGCAAGGAGTGCACAGCAGATGAAAGCGCCAGGTGAACAGCCTCTCTTCTCTGAACAGACCACCCCAGTCTCTGAGTCTTCCTGACTCAGGTTTGGCTGACATTGCTAAGTTATTGTGGTTTTAACCACTATCAACCTGGCATCACAATTTGTCATTATAGGCAAAAACATTCAAATATTTTCAAGAAATAGGGAAAATAGCAGATCTACAAGCTCACAACATGCCACATCGCAACACGCTGTGAGCTTGTAGAGCGACAATTTTCGCCGCATGACATGGTCGTATGGATAACCTTACAATACAAATAGGGCTTAAGTGGTTAATACACATTACATATCCCCGTTCTCTGATTTCTTATATTTGTGCATTTTAGACATTTAACTGATATTCCTAGAGCAACTTCTAAATGAAGAAAGTGTGCGTGTGTGTGTGTGTGTGTGTGTGTGTGTGTGTGTGTGTGTGTGTGTGTGTGTGTGTGTGTGTGTGTGTGTGTGTGTGTGTGTGTGTGTGTGTGTGTGCGCGCGCGCGCGTGCATATGTCTGTCTTTCTGTCGGGACAGGTCTTCAGTGTCTTGTTCAAAGGCACTTACAGCTGAGCACATGGTTGTTGTGGGAATTGAACCTGGGACCATACATACTGTTAGGCCAGACACTCAAACCAACAGACCATGCAGCCTGCTACTCTGCCGCCTCGTCTACATTATGCGGTTCACTGCGGCAGCCACGGATCAATGCCTCTGGGCCAGGTAGAGGGAGTTCATTGTCTTGCTCAAGGGCACTCTGTAACACACACACGTTGACTGCAGTGCCAACAGTGGATAAAGGCACTTAGTAAGCATCATCTCTTTTTCTACGGCAGACCACTGTGTAAGCTGTCCTGACTTGGGTCAGGGACAGGGTCACATATCCTTGTCTATTCTGCTCTTTGCCTCTAGGACAGTGGTTCTCAAACCGTTTAATTTCAAGGACCTCCATACTCTGAGAGTGTGCAAACCCAATTGGACACATTTGCACACTCTAAAGGTCCTTACACACCGGCGAATATGCGAATATACGCAAAATTCGGACTCGTTCCGAATAATTAAAAGACGCTTTTTCGCTTCGCGAAACTGATGTGGACGCTTGCATTGACTTTATAAGGTTTAAAAAAAAAACGTATTTATTCGCATGAAGAATTCGCCCCGGTGTGTAAGGACCTTAAGAGTTACAGACCTCAGACCTGTAACTCAGAGGGAACCCCCTCAAGGAATCCTGAGGGCCCCTGGACCTCACTTAGAGAGCCATTCTCTATAGGACAGTGGTTCTCAAACTTTTTCATGTCAAGGACCCCCAAAATGATATGTATTTAGCTGCGGACCCCCCCATCTAAAAAAAGAATCCGAAAAATAGCAGATCTACAAGCTCATAGCACGGCACTCGGTGCCGCGCTATGAGCTTGTATATCTGCTATTTTTTGAATAGCCAAAGTATTACATATGGCTAAAGTGGTTAAAATGATTGAGACGCTATATTAACTAATTTTGCTGGGGACCCCCTGGTACCCCCCCAAGGACCCCTGGGGGTCCCTGGACCCCACTTTGAGAACCAATGCTCTAGGACAAGCCACCAATCCTCAAGCCATTCCTTCCCCGTCCACCCATATATCACCTATACTGCCACTGTTTAGTTCCACTCCTTCCTGTCATCGGTCCTCCCACTTGTCCACCCCTCGACCCCTTCCTCCCTCGGTCCATCCCTCCTCCCTGCACCGCACTCCTATTGTCTTTCGTCCCCGACAGTCACCTTATAGAATAACAAAGGATTGCTGCATCATCGCCATTGCCTCCAAACGACTCAGATGAGTGGGATCAGGAGGATCATGGCTCATTGGATTTTTTTCTCTTTTTCTGGCCAGGGCCCAGGGGACTGAATGACAGTGAGTGGTGTGATGTGGTGCTGTGTGTATCCCGAGCCATAGAGTATATCAGTTGACCCAGACTAATTACTCAACGCGAGTTGTTGTGACGGCTGTGTCACAGGAGAGGTCACCAAGAAGCAGTTATGGGTGAGGGAGGGGTCTTGAATTGAGACAACAAAACATGTTATATTAAAATGGAGCTGACACTGCATGGGGGCAAAGCTAAAACTCCAACAAAACTAAAAACCCTGCTACGGAGCGTGTCCCCTCTGGTAGGGTGACCATGCGTCTTCTTTTACCCAGACATGTCCTCTGTTGGGCGCCTGTCCGGGGGGGGTTAATAAATTCCTTCAAATGTCCGGGGTTTTGCACATGTATCTGTGTATCACAGACCATTAAAGCATAGGTATTTACAATGCACGTTCAATGGTTCATTTGGAAACGCACTCTGAGAGGCCACCCCGCCATTTCCACCCGAACCCCGTAACGTGTATTATTCATAATACAGCACTCAACTCTGTCCTGCGCTTCTTCGCTCAAATCAAAGCACAGCCGGGGCCTGAGCTCTCTGTGAATGAATGAAATTGCCGAAACACAAATGCCATTTCACTGATGAAATGCAGACAAATTACCAGGGTTTTCATCTTGGTCGTGACCAATGGGAAGCAGAGTGTACTGTCTGCAAAGCTAGCACTTATGTATCGCAAATAAAGGTTCTTTAGACCTGTAGGCCCATATCTGACTGCGAAGCCAAGTGAGAGCTCTTTTGCAAAATTGTCCAAAGATTTTGTACGACCTGGCAAAGCAGAGGATATGGTGGTTTGAAGAATGGGCTATCTCTCTTTTTCTAAGAAAAGCCTAAGACTTGAGAGAGGGAATATTATATATACAAAAATATATATATATATACAAAAGGGAATATTCATAGGTTACAGAAGTCAAGAGGCATACTTTAAATAAATACATACCTATTATAGAGCATATTTGAGAAAACTTTGCGTATGTGACAGATTTTACAGAGAGATTATTTTGATATCTGAAATTGTAATTCAAACAGAGGAGAAATGCTGTAAATAAATATGCTTTATAAAGCAACTTTGAGTATCTTTGGGTATCTTTTCAGCATCTCCAAGAGGCCGGGTAAAGTGTTTTCTTTTTGGGGATTCAGAATATGGTCACCCTACCCTCTGGTCAATGGCTAGGGTCGTTTGTTAGATGAAAGGCCATGGGGTCCCCAAAATCAATCCACACTGCCTATTAAATTATGAGATATCTTGTACGTAAAGTTGACATTTTGGCCTGAGCGTATAATGCTGGAGGAAAGGTCATGGGGTCACTCAAATGCATTAGGGTTCATATGTGGGGCAGGATGAAGCTAAGTGGTTAATGGTCTGCAATTTTATAATGCCTTTATCTAAAGCGCTTTACATGAAGCATTACATTCACACATTCACAGACAGACAGCACAGGCCGCCATGCGAGGCACCAACCTGCTCATGGGAGCAGACTGGGGGTTCATTGTTTGCTTAACGATACGTCAACAAAAAGCCAGGAGGAGCTGGGGATCCAACCAGGAACATTCAGTTTCTCAGATGAGGTCCTACGGTGCTCAGTAAGTCTCGTGGCAATTTGTCTATTATATTTGGAGATATCTTGGCCTAATGGTGGTGAGAGGGGAAAGGCCATGAGGTCACCAAAATCAGTAGGGTTCATCCTCCAGGGAGCACGAGGGTGCACATCAAATTCCATGGCAATCGAGCCAGTAGTTTTTGAGCTATGTTGTTTAGGATGTACAGACAGAATGTGTGTAGGTTACGTCACGTGTGGATGTCCGTGTGTCTGAGAAATGTTTGTGTGTGTGTGTAGTTTGGGGTTGTGTGTTGTGTATGATTGTGATTTTGTTTGTGCGCATTGACTTTTGTAAGGTGGATATCATCCGGACTCCCATACATGTTCAATTACAGGTTGTAGTTGGACGCAATGGAGGCGATAATTTGAGCGAGGAGCTCATGCATGGCTGAAAGGAGACTGGTACAGTTCCTTAAATAATGGTACCTTCCATCTTCTCACCAGCACAGGCAAGCATCAGCTTGAAATTTATAATTATAGTAATTGTGAATACGACAAATGGGTTTCCAATACACCCGTCACCAGTGAAAATACTGGTTATGCCACACTTGAAGAGCCCTGCAAGCGGTACCTGCCATCAATGCTTCCATTTACCGCGCTCTAAGGGAAGTCAGAATGGAAAATGTCCAGATGTCTGCAAAACATTACAGCTAACATTATTGCCAGATCGTCCTACGAAAGACAGACTTGATGACCCCTGAACAGCGAGCGGGAAAACAAATTTCCCCATTTCAACATTGAGGTGAAACTCTTTCCGCAGTTATACAGCATTTGCAGTATATGGAGCACAATAAATGCGCACTCAAGTGCCTGCATACAAGTGCAAGCAAGTGCACATACAGTATACACAAAAACACTCACACTCACACACACACACACACACACACACACACTAAAATGCCCCCACTTATGAGCGGGCAGAATAGCCTAGCAATTAGCGGCTGGAGAGCAGGAGGAAGGACCGCTAGATCGGTTACAGTTGTTGAATGTTAATTACAGCGTTTTACGCCGTTGAGGAGATAACGAGCTCGCGCCCGGCGACAGCAGCAGCAGCCGCGACAACACGTTCCCCTTAACGAGGAGCGGTGGAAATTTATGAAACTCGAGATCATGGACAATGAGGCGTTACAGACTTGTCAGACACTCTTATGGCTCACCCTCCCTTTGTCCTAATGAATGCAGACACTTAGTATTTTTCTTTTTCTTCTTCCTCCCATTCCAGGCCTGATAACCACTTGAACCCTAGCGTCTCTATTCTGGGCATGACATAACAGTCGACTATTCGGTCGAACGTAAGCCGAAAATAGCAGACGTGTTGTGCTCGGCTGTAGAGGTAGAGGTATTTGGTGTAGAGGGAAAGAATTAGGGGGCCAAGGATAGAACCCTATAACAAAGTATATAGGGTTTAAGTGGTTAGCCCAGGGGAAAATGTGTGTTAATCTCAGGGAGGAGATGAGAAAAACAAAACAAACATACAACAAAGATGAAGAGTGGAATGGGATTTATGTCCGGTGCTCACTTCCAGAGACCCTGATCATAGCTGTCATGTCACGGCTATCCCTGTCTGATCTACTTGTATGCCAGGCTAGGTCTTAGGGAGGAAAGAATAACCACAACACATGTCGATACGAAAAGCCTAACATATCAACACAAGGTCATGTTACAGATTAATTCTCACGACGTGAGTATACCAGGGGGCTAGGAAAAATAACTTAGTGGACACTGGACAGACAAATGCGGTGAGTTAGCCCGTCTAAGTGGGAAGGGATAAAGGAGCTTGGTGAAATCCCAGGGGTTAATATGGTCATGTTGCGTTCCCCGGTTTGGAATCTAGGTTAATGGAACCATTGATATGGCTCAGCCCTAATGCGGGCGACGCTTAAGAGGATCCCTACCTCATGATTTAAGCAAATCCCGTGGCCGTTCTCCTTCAAAGTTTCCACTGTCGACCCTGCCTCGAGACTCTTTGAAAAATCCTAATACAAAACTGGGGATTTCTGTATGTGTTCGGGGCCCGCACACACATACACGTGCGTGCACAGGCTTTATCATCCAAGCTGAAGAGGTTTATTATTACACACTCGCACACACACACACACACACACACACACACACACACACACACACACACACACACACACACACACACACACACACACTGTATAGTCTAGCAGTATTGGGCCTAAAGCCTGATTTACACGTAGTTGCATGTCTCCATCAGTTTCCCCTGTCCAACTACAGAGCATTACAAGAATGTTACTGCATAATGTGCACTAAAATGCTAGGTTGAGGGATTCTTAACATTTAAGCAGCCGTAGCTCGGCCATCGCGCTGGCAAGAAAACAAGATTGCGCCTTTTCATTAAACTTACCTGGACTGCAATCATGGCACAACATGCAATTTCTATTAGAATGTTTGCAAGGGCACAAATTGTGTTTCTACATGTTTTCTCTTGTTAACACCTTTACCGCCGGGCCCGTAGTTCTACGGGCCGTTAAATCCAACGGTTAAGCGCCGAGCCCGTAGTCCTACGGGCTGCGGTCTTTTCGCGCATGCGCGGTCCGGGTGCACTTTCGGAATTTTTTTGATCCACTTCCGTTTCCGGTTTGATGACAGGAAATAGAATTATTTGGGATCCGGTTTCGACGATCACGCCCGCTCCCATTCTACAGACGAAACTGAAACTCAATTCTCTTCCTGTAGTTTTTTCTCCTCGCATTTCACTGTTTAACGTAATCCGCTCTAACTACAGTCATGGAAGTCCGTTTGACATGCGGTCTTCACTGGGAGATACAGGGAGATCTCGCGGACGTAAACAGACCGTTCACGGCTCAATCTTAAGGATTTTAACAAGATCTATGGCGACATGAAAAAAACAAAAAAACAACAAAAACACCTTGGCAGGTGAGTACATTATTATGAGATTAACCTCTGGCGGTGGATGTGTTAATGTGCTGTTGCGGGGATCACATCTGTGACTTTCTGAAGAGGGGACAGCCTCAACAACTGACAGACCACACGCCTCCACCACACATTTACTGATTTATAAGTCTGGATCTCCACAAAGACCTTGTTGACCTGTAACCAATACAAATGATGGAGAAGAAAAAAAAGAAGGAATTGAGTGGGCTGCAGCTGAGATCAAGAAAAGAGATCCTATTGGAGAGAGGAGAGAGAGAAGACGATCCTTTGAAACCACGGAAGAAGACAGAGGCCTAAGATGGTGTTCAGATGTCAATAAAAACAGGTGTTAACCAGCTTAGCTAAGATGTTAAGGGATTGTATAATCCTAGCCTGGATCCAAGTGGGGTATCCGGCTCTGGAATACCAATGCTGGGAACACAGCACTAAATCACACAGGGTTGATTAGGGGGTTGGGTGTTAGAGTGCTACTACTGGCGCAATTAGGCAGTCTACTGTACATCTAGTTGCACTAGCAACCACACAAACACTGAATGTTCATACATGAAGGACACTTGGTTGTGAGTGGGGCCATTGAGGCCTACAGCTCACAGTCTGTCCTTTCAAAATAAAATGAAATGAAAGAGCACTTTATTTCAAGAGCAGAAAAACCTACACACTGTACTGTAGATCCACTCAGAAATTCACCTGAATTGGCCTTGCAGGAAAATACTTTTTGCTCTGGTAATTCAGTCCAACCCTACTACTGCAAGAGCATCATAGAATACTGAAGATATACCTGAACATATATTACATGACATGCTATGCTACTGTAAGCTACTGTATGACTAAATATGGAGCACCTGACTTTATGTCTAAAATGCATTCTGAATGCACTCAGCACACCATTTCTCTTCCATCTGTCTTTTCTACCTTTTTTGTTTTATCACTTCCATTTTGATTTGGCCAAAAAGAATACTTTCTATAACTCTTCCGCCCACCGTACGCTTTGATACCTACAAACACACATTCAGTGTATTCCATGACAACCTATAATCGGATCAGCATCTGTCGGTATTGCGGCCTCGCATTGTGGGTTGGGTGCTGTTCTCATTTGGAAAAACACCACCTGCATAATTCCCACTCCTTCTCTTCACTCATCGGGTGACATTAGTGTGAGCGTGAAATGTGATTTCCATGTACAGCGAGCCTCCGCACTGAGCAAATCTCACTCTGCCTACTCGCCTGGAAAGCAAGCGCGACAAATCTACGGTCACCCGAGTCAGAGACAGTGGTTGTGTGTGTAGCACACACGACCACTATACTGTACTATACGTATGATTCAGGAATCTACAGAACATTTTACAGGAACATGTTCTGTTCCTGTAATTCATGTACTGTACTTTTGCGGACTGGTATCGGATGTATTGCTGATGCCCTGTTGCTCATTCAGAGGAATTGTTAAAAGAATGGACCCTTTTCACAGCAGCTATTTTGAAATGTAATAACGTTAGTCATGGATGTGAATCTGATATTAAATGTCACTTAAGTATTGAAAGTAAAAGTAAATGCTGCAGAGATAAGAAATAAATTAAAAACAGCCTCAATTTCTTTCCTCTCTCTGATATAATGTTGATTCTATATGGTACAGTATTGCAGATTAGTGTTGAAATAGAAACATTTGATTTATCTATTATTTTAATTGAAAACTGAAATTCCTTCATGGCATACAAAGAAGGCATTTCAGCCAATAAGAATCTCCCCGCCCTCACCTCAATACATTTGAAAATATCCACTATATATGGCCATAAGTGATGATCAGCTGGCAGTATATTTATCTGTGTGGCTGGCAGTGAGAGCTGCATCTGCTGCTGCCATCTTTCTCCAGCCTCAAACATACTTAATGCAAGTAGGAGAATGCTTTGTAGCAATGACATGCTGACTGGACGGAATATGCTGGCAGCATTAAGAGCTTGCGCTTTTTTTTTGTCAAAGGAAACTTTTTTCCCCATTGGCTTGTAACTAGTACTTGGAGGGGGCATGGGGAAATATATTGGCACGGGGGAAAAAAATCTTTCAAAATGTATTGAGTAGGAGTGAAAGTAGACGAAAATTCAAAATACTCAATTAAAGGAAGAAAGTAGTGTTATAACGTACCAAGTACTTACCACGTATGGTATCATCATATCAAATGTCTTAAGGTACTAGTAGTCTTGGCTATGATATAAAAAATTAAAAGTACATAAAACAAACGATATTCTGATCTCTTCCTCTCCTTCTGCAACAGTAAACACAGTGGGGAGGTGAGACCTGGCAATAATTAATAAAGGATAATAATCTGGCATTGAAGTCTCCCTTATAAAATGAGAGAAGAGTACAGAAGTACTGACGTGTTCCCCTGTCGAGTCACACAAGCTTCAAAGCTGTGGCAGGGCCTCCACTCTTTATCTTTCACACACACACACACACACACACACACACACACACCTGTGCACTCGCTCTCACACACACACACACACACACACACACACACACACACACACACACACACACACACACATCACATTCAAAAGGCTATCGACTTCCAGGGTCCTTAAAGTACCAGGAGATCTGCAACAGGATCAATCATAAGATCATTTGCGCTCGTTGGTTGAGTTTGGTTAATGCAAAAAGCTGCCTCCGCGCCTTTCTGCCTGAACACACGAAACGCAATCACATTTCCATTGACGGGCAAACCTGAGCTATGATTAGATTTGTCTGCTGAGAGAAAATAAAAAAGCAAGCATACGTACATATCATTGCTGTCAGGCAGAAACCTTGTATCTCCTTATTTCATCTTTTACGTTTTTACGTAAATGAATGCCCTCCTTTGTCATAAAACAGTCGGTGTCACACAAAATTAGCGAAAACACGTCTTGATGAGAAGCGTTGTGAGTTTGTAGATTTCGTTTTTTTCTTTAATGTTTTTAATTGAAGTTCAAGTGGTTAAGTGTGTCTGTGGGCTAAATGAATGTGTAACCAATAAAAAATATCAACAATAGCTTGTGTCTAAATAATAACTACATTGGAGCACAAGTACTTTTTTTCCCCCATTTTCTGAAAAGTAACAGTTCTGGACATACAAGGTTTCCGTCCGACAGAGACGATATATTCTGTACTCGGCGGCGCTCTGCACCTGCTGCACAGCCCAGTCAGTTAGTATGCCAGGTGCACCTGTAAACGCGGGAGAGCAGACGCACACCGCCCCTAGGTTGCCAAGGCCTCGCCTCTGTGTTGAATGTCAACAAGGCAGTTAGCAGGGCGGAAATGAGAAAAGGAGAGGGAGAGAGGTGAGAGAGAGGAGAGGAAAGGAGAGCGGAGATGGAGAGTGAGGGGGGGGGGGGGTGTTAGAGGAGAGCACACAATTATAAAAGCTTCATTTCTTCAGAGAACCATAAAGTCTCGTCCCAGAAGGGCAGCTGAGCACAAATCAATTTCTCTCAGTCGATTACGAGCGTCGAGGTTGCTAACCTTCATTTGCGAGTCTAATACTCTGACAGTTATGTAGAACACATACCAATTAAGCACTTCTGCCAGAAAAAGAAGGCCCCGTGAACCAACGCGATTATGGAGGCCGGGGGCCCCCGGGGGGGGCGGGGGGGGACCAGGACTATTGGCTCTGGAGGAACGACGAGGAGAAACGAAGCGGACGAGCGGCGCCCATTGTGCAGGAGGACGAGAGAGAAGGAGGCGAAGAAAGGAGGAGGGAGACGGAGGGAGGAAGGAAGGGCGGAGGAAAAAGTCATTTATTAAGTCTAATACTCTTCCAAATGTTCCCGCGGTAATAAGGCTGCAGAGGGGAGACGACAGGGGTGGGGGTGTTTAATATTGGGGGTGGGTGGGTGGGAGGGTGCCGAAAAGGTCACTCAATATCTGCTGCCACCCACCGCGGTGCTGTTGGTTGATGGGAGCCGCTCAGACACGTCTGATAATGCTCTCAGCACCTGCGGTGGTCGAGAGGATGATAGCCCCCGGGGGTGGGGGTGTTTGTGGGGGAAATTAAGCCGACGCACCGCCACAGTTTGATGGCATTTCCTTGCCGTACTCTGTAAGCTACTGGGGATAAAACTAAGTGTTGCAATCGGCATCCGACCAAAGACGTCATCGTAATACAGCTATAGAGGCGAAATTATGACTCGGCGTGTCACCATGTTTTTTTTCTGCAATAATTTCCCCAATGTACACAAAAGGGGGGGGGGGTGGGGGGGAGACCCTGACATTCTCCGTTAGGTGAATATCCATTCACTTGCGCACAAAGAGCAGGCAGGCTAGAGAAATGAGATACGTTAGGAGAGAAACACTCTCCCACCCGCTCCCTTTTTATCATCGTGGGCTTAAATCTGATGCCATTTCCCTCTCTTCCCCTCTTTAATGTCTCTCCAGATACGCATTTTGAGATCGACGCATTTTGTCGACATTCACTGCCGAGGCGGGCGTGCAGGCGCAACCTTAACCACAGCCCCTCGGTGTAGGAGAAGATTTATGCTAATTCCTGATAGCATGTGATAGGATGCAGCCCCATAAAACCCAAGTGAGGTATGTGTTTCCATGGCAACCGCTTCCCTCTGCTCGCTAGCCCTATGCGCCTGTGTTTTTCCTCTCTCCTCTCTCCACTCTCTTTCTCTCGCTTCTGTTTTGTCACTGCCGTCTATTTGGGCGCCAGCGGTCGGGAATGAGATGCAGATTTGCAGCAAAGCAGAGACGCAGATGTTTTTTTTCTGCGCTGTCTTTTTAATCTCCTATTCCCTTGGCGTCGCGCTGAGAACCCCCCCCATACGCGCACACACACACACACACACACACACACACACACACACACACACACACCCCTTCAGAATGGTAATTGGACGAGATGAATAACAAATAAACAAAACAACTAGAGGGAAAAAAAGCACACCAACAAAAAAAAACACAAGAGCCCCTGTGACTATAGACGCGCAGTTTAACACTGTGGAATGATCACACTTTACAGCTATCAATGCCATGGAGACAAAAGTAGAGGGGCCCTGGGCTCTACTGGGAACAATATAAAAAGATGGGGGTGGAGGCTAAGGATTCTCTTCTTTTCTAATCATGTACAAGACCTTAGCAGGGGTCAGGCAAAATGGGAACCACAGTTCTGCTAATTAAGACGGGAGCCATTAGCATACGGTCCAAGTCTAAGCAGCCAGCCAGACAGCAGCAGTGGTGTGAATATAGACAGTGCAGGTAGTGTGGTTGCACTGGGGCCTGTGGGCTTGGGGGTGGGGGTTATATAGACCGGGCCCTCCAACAACGTGGTGGAAACGGGGCCCTTGCGAGTGCCCTCAGTGTCAGTGGTGTGGCAAGTGAGATATATATTAGTCCTAGAAAAGCATTTATTTATTATCATGGTGAATTCATTTAATAATGATACACAATGATGTGAAGTTTGCGCTGAATCTTATTAGCTGATTGTTAATTTGACTGACCTGTCTGTCTTTGACTGCCTGTTTATATTATGGCGTGTCAGAGTGCTATCCATGGTTCTGACAGCTCTTTGCCCTTTCTTCTTTCCCAATACTATAGCCATTTGACTGTAAAATCCAACACATTGTTGGTAATATATGTATATATATCCTAACAGTGTGTGTGCTTCATAACTAAGCATGCAGGGCCTGTCATAATACTGTGTACTGGGACCTGTCGTACTCGTAACGACCTTGCGGCACTGGCCAGCAGCATCGCATAGCTTTCAATTTGGGCCAATTTTCTGCCCCTATCCCCTGGAGTGCACACTACGCTGTATCACAGATACCATGCCGCCATCTGATCAAGTTGCTCGAGTGTAGGCGCAGGGAACAAATCTCTATTTCATTTTATACACCATTTATTTCCTTTGTCTGTGAGAGGACTTACGAGCGCTCACTTCATACCACCTCACATCCTGCTGCTAATATGATTGCATCTTCTTATTTTGTTTCACTGACTCTCACATCCATTGCATCTCCTCTTTAGCGCGTGTCTTCTTCCTGTATGCTCACCACATATAAATATAACCCCCCCCCCCCCCCCCTAACAACAACAACCAAACAGCAAAGCTGCTCAACTCAGACGGGAGTTGCTCTGTGTGTTTGTTGTTGACAGCGCACTGAGATAAATGTGGACATTTTGTCACGGCGGTGTGATAGGAAAAAAGAAACTGGAGTTAGCTATTTAGTATATACAACAACCTATTTGCATGAAAAGGCTGTCCTCCCACCCTATCCCCCCCTCCCCCCTCGATCTATTTCTATACTTTCTCCCCAGAGGTCTTTGTTACAGGCGTGTATTTCAAATGCTATCAAAGGTGCCAAACATTTACTTTGATAACTCCATCTGATGGCTCCATGGGTTTTAATAGCAGTAATCTGAGCACAGTCGAGACACACACACACACACGCACACACACACACACACACACACACACACACGCGCACACACGCCTCGCCTAAAGCCAACATAGAATAATGAAAGGGAGAGAGAAACTGGAAAGAAAAACGGAGGAAAGAACGGATGAATAAAATCCCTCTTATAAAAACCTTCATAAATAATGCACGTTGCACGCTCCAAGAGTTGTCGCCTATTTAACTATGCATGCCTGACAAGGCAGCAGTTCTTCGCCACTCTCCTGCGCTCGGAATGGTGACGCAAATTACAGTTACATGTACGCACATACTGTGTACACACACAGCATGTACCGCAGATCAACATGAGAGGGTACCAGATGAGGGGAAGAGCAAAGAAGAGAACATGGGTCTCAGTTCTCCACAGCCTTGGGATACTACCCAGATAATTGAACACACCACCTTCACGTGCACGCACACGCACACACACACATACTGTACACGCATACACACATGTTCACACGCCATACTGTACATACCTACACATGCACCCACGCCCCATCTCCTAGACCCACAGGAAGATCATCGCCCCACCTACAGAACTGTCTCGGAACACAGATGTAATTGCTGTGACAAGTAAAAAAGAGAAAACCCCCCGCGCTTTGGAAATCGGAGTTAGGAAATCGGAAATCGAGCAAATGACCAACCGCATGTCAAAATAGTGCTGAATATAGGGAGGGGAAGGGAGAAAAACTAAGTGCAGGACTAATTATCCAATTAATGCGCAATTAAGCTCACACAGCCTAATGGTCTGTGTTGTATTTGGTAATAGCTGTGCCAGATTGAGAAGCCTATTAAACTCACTGTCGGGGCTGCTGCCTGTGTGTGGAGCATACAGACACAAACCACATCTCTGATGAGGGGATACAAATGGAAAATGACAGTTTGGGAGTCTAGAGTATAATTGAACCACAAAAGAAAATGTTTTACTGTATATACTCACCTCTATATATATATATATATATATATATATATATATATATATATATATAGAGGTGTGCATTGGCACTGCCCTCACGATTCAATTCGATTACGATTCGATTACGATTACCCTTGTAATAATCCGATTTGATTCGACGATGCATCGTGATGCATCACACTTTTCTATATTACTGAACAACATGGCAACTTTTTCAACAGTCAATACAAGCAGTCAGATATACTAAACAACAATAAATCTGGCTGCTGCTCTGTGCAATTAGCAAATGATAAAAAATTGTTTTAAAAAAATTAAAAATATATTGAAAATATGTTTTTGACATTTGTGAATTGATTCATAATGGTCCATGTCCGTATCGCGATAAATCTATGAATCAATTCTTTTTGACACCACTAATCACACACACACACACACACACACACACACACACACACACACACACACACACACACACACACACACACACACACACACACACACAGTATATAGGCAATTGCATGCTGACTACCGACTCTGGGTAAATCCAACTTTCCATGATGTGAAAATTCAACAAAGCATTTCATTAAGAATTTCATTATCTGCCGTAGAGCAGTTCGCTAATAGATGCTAATTATATTCAAGCTAATATTTAATCACGCTATTTCTACAGTCAACTCCGTTTGAGGAAATACTAATTCTAATGAACACGTTCACAGAGCAGTTTATGAATTTCAGCACGCTGGCAAAACGAGGGAGGGGAATGTCGGCTGATGTTTAAAAATGCTTTTTCAACTATGAGCTTTATTAGCTTTGACTAATTTCCTGCCCTAATGAGATCCTCTTCTAGGGATATTTTGGTGCAATTAATAATGCACATAAGAGTAATTAGGATTATAAATATTTATTATGTTGTGTTTCTGTCTTGTATAAGTATGTGGTGAGTGCAGACATGAACCTATTGACTGGAGCTGGTGAGGAAGTGCTAAAGTAACTAGCATGTTTGGTACAGTATCACCATAAATCATAAATAACCATAAAGTGTGTTCTGCAATTTTCAACACAGAATAATATTTCCTCACAAGTATTTTCTTACTTACACTAATGTGCAAGTCATTTATTCCTCAAGCAAGTAGACAGAGATGAGAAGTATCTAATCTGTGGTAAGAAATGCTTGAGTCCCACAATAGTAGGCCTACTTCACATCCACAGCCCTTGTGTCCTGTTGAAGTGTCCTTGACCAACACATTGAACTTTTATTTGCTCACTTATAGTAATTTACACTGGATAAGAGCATCAGCTAACTTATAAAAATGTCCTGTAAAAGTGATACAATGCTTCAACGTCATCCTGGTGTTAACGCAACAAAGAGCAGGTATTATCAGCTATAAAACCACAGACTAATATTTTAAATTAAAACTGTCCCTCAATACAGCCCAAGCGGTGTACTTAACTTGAGCACGACGGTCTGCTCAAATGGCGTCGTACAAGGTCCAACTACGTCGAACAAGTAAACTCACTTCGCCCTTGACAGAAACAGCACAAAAGGCAAACACTGCTAACACACACATAGTTTGAGAAGAAAATGTAAACACGTGTGGGCAATAATGTGTAGCCAATCCCAGATAAGCTCTCATATAAGCAAGCCATTACTCAACATACCTGAGCTGTTAATAGGCCCTTCTGCAATCTTTATTAGTGAGCCGAGTCGCCCGTGCAAATATACTTTAAGCAGCAAGTGATCTCTTGAGAGGTTTGTCAGGTCGGTCCCTGAGGTCCCTCACAACTAATCTACTGGGGGCCTAGGCTGTGACACTTAAGTCCATCATTCATTTACATTCAAGGGATTTACCTGACACTTTATCCCCCAAGAGATTTATAGAGATTTATAATGAGTGAGCAGGTAGGAGGTTAAGTGTCTTGCTCAAGAGCACTTCAATAGAACATATGGCTGCTGGAAGGACATGGGACCTACTCCGGGACTTGGGCAGTCAATGTACCACCTGACAGGTGAGGTGAGGTTTCTTTTCCCACATGGTTGGTGGGGAGGGGGGGGCAAAGTCAACAGGGCTGAAGTGGAAGTGGAGCCCAAGAGGCAATCAGCAGCTGAGATGGGGATAACCCCGGTTCAGAGCCAGCGTAATGGAGTGCCTGTTTCTGGGGCGAGCAATGGATCGCTAGACGGTCATGTCCCCTGGGCTCCAGGGCCCTGTGACTGACTGCGGCCATCTGGAGTTGATCTCTATCTCGTTCAACTCAAGCCCAGACACAAAGCAGCAGTTATTTCCCTCTCTCTCTCTCTTTCATTCCTTCGCTTCTCTCTCTCTCTCTCTCTCTTTCATTCTTTCTCTTCTCTCTCTAGCCCACTCGCAGGTATGTAAACAATTGGCCACACTTTGTCGGGCCATGTTTCATTGATTTTTTGTCTGGCTGCCTCTAATCAGCCCTTCACCGGTTTAATTATCTGTAACTTGTGGTATTTGGCCGCTTGGATTACGCTCCCATAGGTCACGTCAAACCTTTTTTAAACTCCTGGCAAGGAGCCTTTTCATCTTAAAACTGCTCTTAGTCAAAGCTAATGTAAAAAAAAGTGGATGTTTATCCAAATACATGCTCTGCTGCTTGCAACTGACAATATAATGGCGCTTTAAGTGTTCCAGAAATGAGAAACACGCAAAGAAAACGTAGGAGAAAGGACCTCTGAACTTGACATTTTGAGTGACAGATTTCTCATAATAACATTCTTAGAGGTTAAAAGGTTTAACATAGCTCTGCTCTGTTCGAGCAAAGGCTAGCCCTACAGTAGGTGGCGGGTTACAAAACACAAGCTACGACACCCTGCAGATTGTGACAGTTACCAAGCAGTTTTAAATACTTCTCTCAATGTGAATCCAATTACCGGCGGTCTTTGTTTGTTCAGACAAAAGCAGCTATGTTCAAGGTCTGCGCCTCTCTGATGCTAATCAATTCTCCAGGGAAGTGTGTGTATGTGTATGTGTGTGTGTGTGTGTGTGTGTGTGTGTGTGTGTGTGTGTGTGTGTGTGTGTGTGTGTGTGTGTGTGCGTGTGCGTGCGTATAGGAGATACAGATCAGAACTTGCCATATGACAAACGAAAGATATGTGTATGTGTACACACTTGTTTTTATTCAAGGGGGAGAATGTGAGGATGACTGAGCAACAGGATTTTGAAAGGATTGAGCAAGTATAGAGAGATTTTTTAACAGCATTCATCTAAAAAAAAGGGAGCCATATCCCATGCACCAAACTCCTTCACTCCTCGATGTCTTCTTAAAAGCTCAAAACATACCTTCACTTTTGATTGCAACTTGCTGTTCTAGCTACAAGTGAGACAAAGCTGCAAAAGTTTTCCAACAGACTTTTGAGATCGTTTTAAAGGCATTTCGTCTGTATTTGACAGTATGGTACAGAGAAATCAGAAGAAATGTAATGGGGGCAGCATTCATACCTACACATGAGCCTGATTTGAACCCGGGGCGTTATGATTATGTGGCATGTGTGCTAACTGGTTGAGTCCTCAGGGCACCCCTCCACCAGATTTAACATTTATATGAGGTAATTATGACGGATCATGTCGGATGTTCCATCATCTGCTTCCTCATTTTCCATACCTGGAGTGAGAATCGTGTCACTTGATTACTTAGCAGATGTTCTCACATGCTCTGTCATTAGTGTAACAGGGGACAAACCACCTGTTCCATATGGGAACATACCAGCCACACAGACAGCCAAGCCTGTTGATAAAAGTGGCCATTTTCATACCAACACCATTCACAGAAAAACACGTGCATGCGTGTGTGTGTGTGTGTGTGTGTGTGTGTGTGCGTGCGTGCATGTCTGGGCGGAGGGGGTGAGGTGTGTGAAGGTATTCCTAAAATGAACAGAGTCATAATTTCTATCATTTCAGAAAGAGTGTAGATGAAATGAGTCCCCCATGTCAGCACTGTTTCTTTTTTTTAAAGATTTATTTTAGGCTTTTTATGCCTTTATTATGGATTGGACAGTAGGCTGACAGAAAATGGGGAGAGAGATGGGAGTGACACGTAGCAAAGCCCGTCGGGCTCGAACCCGCAACACACTGTCAGGCGACATTGTAGCCTAGGTACCTGGACCACTATGCCAGCGGTCCAGGTCTCCCCACCCATATTCTGATGAGTCATACCTTCAACACAATCAGGGGCGTGCCACTGTAATGTAGACATCCTGCAATTGGCCCAAACAATGAGAGTCTATTTGTAACTTACATACAAGATTGTATATAGTGAAGCTATATGTCTGAATTCAAGGAGTATTGCTGAGGGAGTGCTGTGATCACGCAATATCATGCATTATGAGGTTGTAGGTTGAAGAATAGACTGCTTCGGGGACCCCTGTCAACCAATATATAATCATGTTTTAAGTTGTTAAATCATGTTACGCACTACAGCTATCTTGTCGTGCAACAATGTCATCGCGGTTTCACCGTCCATCATTGTGCTTTTTGGGCGGCTTGTTTACAAGCCAGAAAAACATCTGGCGACTTTTTTAAGTGGAGGCTCTTGAAAAGAAAAGCGAAGGAGCCCCCGGCTTTACTTTAACCCTTCCATGTCCACTACAACCGTACAACAGAAGTAAAGAAGGTGGTGCATGAAAGGCCAATGTAGATGGTAAGAAACTGCAATTGTTCTTATAAATACAGTACAATATGTGCTTTACTTTGTGCCAATATAGTATACATTACAATACATTACATTACAGTCATTTAGCAGACGCTTTTATCCCCAAAAAATGTGTCTCTAAACGTAGGGGAAAACTAAATGCCAACAAATATTTTGTATCTTTATAAATTGCAATTTTTCTTTAACTGGTGTCCTCTATTAGCTGCACCCCAACCATCTAAAAATGTTCACAGGGAGCAATATTTGGGCATAGCACACAGAAGTTTGTGTGATGGTAAAAAGCTCTGGAATGCTCAACTAAGGCAAAACCAATACAAATTGTTGATCTACCCGCTAGATGCCTTCATTTCTCACACCCACTTACAGTATGTATATCTAGGATGAAAACTAGGCAGAGGTTGGCCAGGAATCAAAAGGAATGTCAATAAAAGCCATTTCGAGGTTCCATACAAGGAAAGATATTACATATTTTGTGTGGTCAAAATCTATTAACATGGGCACTCAGGTGGAGCAGTGGTAAAGTGCCTGCCCAGTGCCCACCACCACGGAGGTTGTGGGTTCGAATCCACCGTGGTGCATCCGGCTTTGTCGAGTGTCTAGATACAAACATATTCTGGTTATACTTATCACACCAATATGTCATGTGTTGAATGTGCATCGTCTCTGCTGACTTTTCCAAGTGTAGGGGGTTCTGACTGCTGCTTATGGCAAGATGCTGGCTGAAATCCAATCCGGATGCTGTGTGTGAACTTAATGGCCCGTGGTGCATTTGGCCCTCTCAACCCGGAGGTCACACTCACTTTTATGGGGTCACCAGCTTCCCCCAAATTTACAACCCTGATTCCCTGCGTTGACGGGGGCCGTTACTCCTGGCTGACTGAGCACCTCACCGAAATCTATTTGAATTGGATAGTTTGGTTGGATTGTGACCTGGAAAAGTCTCCTAGCTGGGGAATAAAGACGAGCGGGCAGGGAGGCTGACAGGGATATGGGTTGTGTAAACACACCGTCAGCTCCAAGGACACACGGAACAATAACTTATGGAATGTCTCACATCGAGCTCTGTACCAGAGGAGGATAAGTCATGCTGAGGGGAAGTGATGGTGCAATTTGTTATGGGTGCTACTGCTAGCATAAGCAATGCTTCACGTGGAAGTCTCAACCCAGGCAATTCCAGCAATAAAGCAGCAGAGGAAGCGAGAAAAAAAAAAAGGTTGACGCTGCACCGCTTCATCTGAGAACCGATCAGTATAGGCTGTAGTGAATCAGTGCTCTCCTCTCACAACTCCATACGATGTTCTCATCGAGGAAAACAAAGAAATATCCGCACAAAATAATTCTGAAGGCTGCTGCCTGGAAATGTTTACAGTTTATGCCGCATGACATTATTTGAGTGGGAAGCAGAAAACAAGGAGCACACAAGCTAAAACTTCCTTTCCGGCAGCCTGCTTCTAATTTAGCATGTTTGAGTAGGAGTGCGTGTCGTCTATGCCTGGCTGCTACAGCTCTGAGATGTGGCAATCTGAAACAAATGCAATCACTTCCAATCACTGCGGACTCACTCTTTTGTGCTGGAAATCCCCGGGAACAAAAGCACATGAAGTAGAAAATAAAGAGAAGAACATGATAATTCTTTCATAAGTCCTTGTTGAGGAAATTGGTAAGCTTGGAAAAATATACGCACACAAGGACAACAAGGCCATTCTGGATTCATTCATTATTCCCATCTTCAATAATATGAAGTCTTATCTCTCCCTTGCTTCCTTGTGATTAGACGTAATCTTCAAAGCACAGAGCAGATAGAAAGAAATTAAATTATGCTTGGGGGAGGGAGAGAGAAAAACCTAATATAACATTGGGCCGAAGGAGGGGATCTGAAGATCTCCTGGTGTGTGCCAGAGACATCATCTTTCATGTCCACAACAAAAGGTCAAACTCTCGGGCAAACTCCCACATTTAGCACCGACAGCTAATCGCCTCGCTTCCCCACCCCATCTCAGAGAATTACAGCGGCTGTTAAGAGTGTATAATGAACACCATAAAGCTGGGCCTATAAAACAGGCTTTCAGCCAGCCTCTGGCAGGGAGAGGGAGGAGGGGGGGAGAGAGAGAGAGAGAGAGAGAGCGTGAGTCGGCCTGTCACACAGATTCCCTGATTCCTGCCCACCCATGCCTCAGTGGATAGATGACTGCCGCTGGGCGCTTTTTGCGGACGAGGGGTGGGGGTGGGGGGTGTTTAAGGGGGGGGGGGGGTGGCTTCCGTATCATTAACGAGCACTAATATTTCAAAGGGAGGACGCCGTCTGCCCGAGCGCTGACCGTTATATTAAAAAATCAAACGGTGTGACCTTGTTAAGACAGATGCCTGTTCGCTCTGTCCCCTTGGGCGCCTGTAGACACACACACACACACACACACACACACACACACACACACACACACACACACACACACACACACACGAGCAATGAATTAAAGGTGGCTCCCTCTGCTTTTTAAAAGCTCCCTCCTCTATGGCTGCAGATATACGGGGTGTGCCCGGGAGCATTACGAGTAGTGGCATTTAATTAAAGAAAAGTAAGCTGTGGGCTTTTATAGACTGGCCGGGAATCGCTCGATTGGCCGAGTAAGTGGAAATGAAGGATGTTTGAAAGGACGGCGTAAATTTAACGCGGCGCTAACGTAACCTTTCTTATCAGCGTTAAAGTCAAGGCTGCAGCAGAACACTTTAAGCTCTTGTCTGCTTCCGAGAATGTTATCTCGATTGCCCTTTAGATGAATATAATGTAACCAAATAGAAGCATTCAAAGGGGGGGGGGGGTAAATAATGTATACAGTAATATACATTATCAGCTCATTGCCACACATTTAACGAGCTAATGAAACATACCTATAAAGAATGAAAATCACTGTACACACAACAGGAGTAACTGCTTCATCAGGTTTGTGTACCCATAAACCCGTTAAAATATCCTAACTTGAACCAGAAAACCCATACAGGAAGTGTGGTAGAGGTTCTAATCCCCCCTAAACAGAATGCACGCTCCTCAAGGCAAAGCAGGCAGGGACCGGGTCGAACAAGTGATTTATAGACGGGTAATTAGCCCCAGATGACAATGATGAATGCGCCTCACTAACACCTTTGTAGACTGCCTTGTTAGGGAACATCTGAGAAGCCTGGTAAAGCTTATCATTAAGAGAGAGAGCGCTCTTAATTACTCTGGCACGATTATGAATGGACCACAAACAGATGCCCAGATGTTTTGATGCAGCGTTGTGGAGGACAGGACACAGTAACAAGGAAGCTGAGTTAGGATAGAGAGAGAGAGAGAGAGGGAGGGAGGGAGGGGGGTCTTAGAGAAGCTGAAAGGCTCAGTGCAGATGTGTCGCTGTGCAGACGGCAGGAAACAGCTCAAGGACATTTTTGTCCTGCGGTGTCTGAGCTCGCTGAGTGAGTCGACGAAGCGGTTTCTCTCTCTCTCTCTCTCTCTGGGATAATCAAAGATGGGTTACGGCAGAAGGTCAGGGTTTGAAGAGAGGCAAACTGTAGGAACAATCAGGTGCAAAATGAAATTAAATGTTTTCCTCTTGTGCAGTTGAGGTGGGAAGGACTGAATTGGCTCCTGGCCACGCCGCCACAGGTATTGTATGAGCCTGTGGCTCTCAGTTAAGATCTGGCAGAGATTCTCTGCCTGGGAGAAGCTGGATCACAAGCAAGGCCTCTTTCATCTCAGGCATGTCTTCACTCTGCTCGCAGCCAAAGGTAGATTGATACAGACTATGAAACCTCTGGGATTCTGGGAAGGGCTGCATGATATAGACTACATGTTATAGTCTGATTATTTTTGCAGATGTTGCAGTTGCCGTATTACTTGCAATAGATTTGTCTAGCCTTCTAGTTTTAAATTTCATCTAAAGTTTTAAGTTTACTTTTGATGTGATATGAAACACTTCAGGTACTGTATTGTGTACAATGGTATATTGTGGGAAAGACCCACATTCCTCTTCCCACTGATCTCATATCTCATATTAAAGCCTGGAAGTTCTGGTCTCAGGTAATGAAGATGTGCTTACCAGATGTCAATTCTTCACTCATTGTTTAGTTTACAGTATTATTACAATTAATTTGAAAACACCCGTCAGTGATACAGATATCACACCCTTTTTGTTATTGCAGTATAAATTCATTATATTGCACACTGTAAAATCCTCTGTGTTAAATTACCCATTTGTAACTCAGAGAGTGTACAGTGTACTTGTATACTCTCAGTGCAAGACTTAGAGCAAAAGTACTCTTTGTTGGAGGTTTGGGTTGTTATCTTGCCATGATGAAACTCCAAATATTGGTGAGATATATTTTGTAATGTTATGCATCTGAATCTGCTTTGTTTGCAGTTGTTTGTGTGCTAAAAGTCTAACTTTGAGACCTTTTTCACGGTGCAAAGTAACCCAGTAGGGAGAATGTAGTAGGATATTTTCAAAATTTGAGGCAGATAGGCAGATTGGTTGAAAGTGGTCAATTCTGGGTGCAAAGAGGAACAAGACATGCTCTCTGCTGGGTACTGTAGCTTTCCGTCATTTGGTAAATGCTGTGTCAGCAGCTGTACGTACAGTCTTGCTGAATGCCGTGAAGGAGTCACTTCCCTCTGCTGGAGGGCCTCTGGCTCTTTGTCTGACACTGACATTGTGATCAGAGAGAGAAAGCGACACCTCCGCTTTAAAGTCAAAGTACGCACTTCCCATTAGCTCCCCGCCCCAAAGGTTCGTCTCGTCTGCTGGGATCACGGGGGTCAACAACATGGCTGCACGCCCTACTGGCCCCTCCACTCACATTTATTTTCCTTCCTTGGCTTTGTTTTGAATCCCAAATTAGAGTTTCCATGCAGGAAGCAGGATAGAGGAGGAAGGAGGGGAGGGTGCCCTCAACCCCGTCTCGTCTCATTCCCTAAATATTTACCAGAGCTGGTAATTTGCTTTTTCATGATATGAAATGATTTCCTTTTGAGTTAAAGATCAAATAATGATTTCCATCTGGCTGGGGCAGAAGGGCGGGAGGTCAGTAGGGACACGAGTCTGTGAGCGTGTGACTGGCTTACTTACGTACGGAGTCAGCAAGAGGCTAATGTGACCTGTAGTTCTTTCTGTAAGCTGGGCTGACACAGACACAGCATGGAACATAAACCGGGAAAAACACCAGGGACTTAAAGCTTGGGATTTAAAACCCTGACACAAGGTTACATGCATCATGCTTGCTAAATCACTGCTGATGCAGGAAAACCTAAATGCAACAGATGCCTGTCGCCTGTCTTCTCTCTCCAGCCAGGGTCCTGCAAGCCGCGGAATGACCTCCCAGTTATGACTGTAGTAGACCCTGCCTCATTTTACTCACCTCACACACACACACACACACACACACACACACACACACACACACACACACACACACACACACACACACACACACACACACACACACACACACACACACACACACACACACACACACACACACACACACACACACACACACACACACACACACACACACACTCGCTAACGCCCTTTTATTATACACATATTTCATGGCCCTAGGGGCCAATGAAACAGATGATAATATTCAAATACATGGCTGTCAATTTAGAAAATTTACAGAAACTGAACTATTACTAAAGCAAAATGGAGAATCGGTATTACACTGCTGCAGTAGTTCTAATCTACCCCCACTGAGATGGCAGGAAGACAGAGACAGACACTGTAATGGAGAGACACATCAGACAGACCCTGGTGGGATTCCAGAGTCCCAAGACAACAGATGTATGTGTGGTTCCAGAGAATCCCCCCATCTAACAGCAGCGATGTAAAGATCGAAATTTACACATGGTTACTGATGATGTCTGCATCAGATACCAAAAGTAAAATTAATTACAGTTGCTGCCTCTCATGTTGAGACACAAGGACCAGAGCAAATCAGACGATGCAAGAGAAAGAACCGGTAGACTCAATGTGTCAACATATTTAAATTACCTCTCATTGCTGTGATTACCTGACATAAATAATGAGCTGCAGTAAGCAGCTTCATCAAGCAGCGGCTCGAACAGGATGTCTGCAGTCACATTAAATGCCTAATAATGGTCCTAGCTATGGAGCTCTCTGGGGGATTGTTGAAAAATTATACAAGTGTCTAGAAATGCCGGTAATTACACGTATTTAAAGTCATATGTTAGACACAGATATGGAAATAATATGGTAATATGGTTATCCAAGAACAATGGATGTTATGTTTATGCTGCTATTGTTTGATCCTTGCGAT
Organism: Gymnoscopelus braueri; assembly: GCF_963280865.1. Classification (NCBI taxonomy): domain Eukaryota; kingdom Metazoa; phylum Chordata; class Actinopteri; order Myctophiformes; family Myctophidae; genus Gymnoscopelus; species Gymnoscopelus braueri. Next base: position 36,742,241 of record NC_137608.1, read on the forward strand.
GAAAACCATCAAAGAGTTATTGCTATGAGAGAAAGTCTGCATGGAAGGCTGTGCAGCTTTAAACCAAGCTTTTTTTTTTTTATAGTATTGAGCCATTTCTGCTTTATCAGATGCTCAGGGAGGGGATCAAGTTTTACATTGACTTTACCCACCCACGTATTGCCGAGTCGAGGGTCTCAAACAGCAACCTCCTGCTCTTACACAGTAAATTCCTCAGTATTCATGTATCTGTTCATAACTCCGAGAGTGTTCACATATTGTAACCTTACGGATCCATTTGGTTACATGCAGTAGTGAACAAAGTAATCAACCCCGGTACTTGAGTCAAAGTGTAGATACTCCTGGTCAAATATTACTCAACTAGAAGTGAAAGTTGCTCAGTCAAATGTGTACTTTAGTTAAAATACTGGAGGACTTGCTTTAAAAAAATACATAAGATTTCAAAAGTACAAATTATAGGTGGTTACACACTGAAATAATATGTTGCTTATGTGCAGTGTTACACATTGTTCATCTGCAACTTTTATTATTTTGTCCATATCTTGTATTACAAAATACAACAGTATCCATTTAGGAAAAACAAATGTACAGTACAGTTTTTATCCTAATATCTATAAAATGTAGAGAATATAGTGTTGAGGTGTCATTATTATCAATGAAGGACATAACTTATTGTCTCCGGACTGAAGAACACGTTAACATTGAAAAGTAGAGTCCTCACACTGGATCATGCTCCCATAGTTAATTCATTAGATTACCATCAAGGTGATGTTTCGAGCGTTTTAGCTCTTCCTCAGACCAGATCTAAACCAGTTCCCTACAGGAACCTGCATTACTGGCAGGACCCAGTAAACTGTAATTCATAACAGCACACAGATTTTAAAAGTTGTTCTACTGTATGTCTGCCATCTGTAAAAACTCACAACCCACATTTCTATTGTATCTGGACTGAGAGTGGTTGAGGAACAAAGAGAACTACTGAATGGCGCTGGATTCATTTCATCTAATGGCATCCAGATTATGAGTATAGATCAACTGATCCTTAACAAGATTTAGAGTTTAAATTAGAATGAATCCGTTACTGTGTCTGAAAAGGAATCCACTGTCATCTTTTAGGGGCACATGTGACTGTCGTCTGAGGGCACAATGTAAGATGAGAAATACTTTTAATTTTGAATGTCACAGTATCTCAGGGGGTGGACTGGGACCAATCCATTCACTGTGATAGTGTTACAATTCCTTTAATGGAATCTCAGCTCTGCTCTTCTGCTTCCCACACATGCATGCACACCCACACACATGCACACCAACGCACGTGCACGCACACACACAAATACACATTTCCTCTTACTGAGCCCAACGGGCCTCTAGCACAAGATGTGTTCGGATCATTTGATTCCAAGCCCAAAGACAGGAACAATGAGTTCTGTCCCTCCCTGGTCATGTGTGGTAGAGTCGCCCCAAGGCTCCAGAGCTCTTGAGGATGGAAGATGACTGTGTGATTAGGGTTCTTTAAGAACGGTATGTACTGTACTGTACATGGGAGACATATGTATGCACACGCACTCACGCACACACACGTACACACACAGATTCACACACACATATCTTGTCTCATTGTAGGATTACTTCCCTGTTGGCAGTGTGGTGGGTGTTTTGATTAGCGAGAGACAGGGAAGGCGGTAATGAACTGTGAATGCACTGCTTCCACTCATTTAGAGACGAGACATCAGTCCCCCGTCTCCCCTGCCTAACTCCTGCCAAACGCCATATTACCATTCTGTCCATACGCCCATCCCCATTAGTTCTGCCTAGTCCCCACCTCTGTCGCTATTCAATGTCAGGCGGACAATTTCCTGGAGCCGATGATGATGATGATCATGATACACCAAGTTGTGAACGAGCCATCGCATTCCTACGGCCACCCTATGGGCTATTCTCAATGTGTCTAGTTTGATCTGGTTGCTGCTGGTTGACGTTGGCAAATCATTCTTTTTTTGTAATAGTTGAGAATGCAACGGCCATTTGTATCGAGGCCATTTGTCACAAACCTGTCCACCAGATGCTGAAAGCTCAGCTCAACTATGCACCCCTCTAGGTTGCCTTGTTGTCATTATACATAATATTGCAGTGTATTGTATTGTCCGATTTAAATTGCTCCAACAAGGGCCTGGACGGCCTAACCTCGCGTCACCAGTCTTTCCACCTCGGAGGAAAGCCTGGTATGCGTTATTAAAGACCCATATGATCCGGTCTAGGCCACGCCTACTGAAAAAAAATTATAATAATAATTCTCTTTCCGGATTCTGCCCATCCGGTTTTGCGGTGCCGCTTTGTTTTGGTTCCCCAATCCCTATTTAAATGGACTAGAATTTCCCCGTGGGATAATACAGACGCTAAATAGTCTCCGGATAGTGCATGCACATTTATATTTAAAAAAATAAGCTAAACTATGCCGCATCAAGGATTTTATTAGGACGGACCTATTTTGGGGTGACGTCTTTCCGGATCTGCCCATCCGGCCACCTGATGACGCGGATGATGCGCCTGGTGACGTAGAGTTACTTCCGCTCCCGACCGGATCATAGACACGAAAAGATATGCTGCCCAGGCTAGGACAGCCTGCTATAGACAGACAAACTGTTGACAGATAGACAAACAGACAGACAGACAGACAGACATCTATTGATCCCAAGGGAAATTCAGGTAATTACTACTCCAGGTGTGACACCATCACAGTAGTGCAGACGGACAGACGGCACGGCAGCAGACAGGACGTGGGCACGATCAGTGAGATGAATGCGTATCAATCTTTTGTCATATTTAATACCTCCGCCTTATCAGACAGAAATGACAAGCTCAAACGAGGCAGCGAGCCGATTACCATGGCATGAATGAACGTGCGTGTGCGTGTGCGTGCGTGTGTGTTTGTGTGTGTGTATGTGTTTGTGTGTGTTTGTGTTTGTGTGTGTGGAGTGATAAGAGCGTTTTGAGGCTTTGATCATGTGTCTAACCACATTCTGAGGCAATGCCTCACTAACACACTCACATACCCGCTCCATCCATGTACACACCCCCCCACAGATCAACATATCTGCAGTTACAGTAGGCCACAATGCATAGTTATCTGCAAGTGATATCTGTTACAGTCTAGCTTCCGCCTGCACCTGGCCTCCTGGGTTATATTCAGATCAAAGGTCTCATGCTTACGTGGGGACTAGCTCTCCCAAGTAGAGAGTCACTACACAGATTTTAATGTTATTTGGTAAACTGAGACTTCATGGTTGATGCAAGTGTGACAGGGTATCTTACAAAAAAATAATCTGTTTAAGTTTATACAAAATCTTCCCACTCCCTGAGTTATACTCTGTTTTGAGATGAGATAAAACAGACTGAAAAACACACATGAATTAAACTCCTGTATATTGATACTTTTTGTATAAACCTTTTACTGAGTCTGTATATACAAGGTCTAAAAACTATGTTTGTTTTGCTCAAATTCTACAAAAAATAAAAGCTGAACCACCTTCAAAAGGACATGCCACTTCAGCAGAAGGACAGCTTCCTGTGCCTCTATGAGACTCTGTCACCGTAGGAGGCCCCGGGGGGGCGCTCCGTGTGTCAGCATGTACAGCTGTAGAGACGGCTAATGGCGGACAGCCATTGTAACCACCTGAAACTCAATAATCTGGCTCAATTGTGAACCGTGGTGAATCAACGTTTTGATCGTGATATTGCATGTAGAGAGCCAATTTATCTTGCCGGAGAATAGATACTGGCATTTGAATGGCTCTGTAATGGCTGCCCATAGGGAGGGATCGTCATTCAGCAACGGCTACATTCTTTTTTTTTGTGTTGTCCTTCAGGTGTTCTGTATTCACCGCTAAGAATGCTCTGATTGATAGTGATTTCTAAGCCGGCGCGCTATCGCATCTCGCATCTCTCATCTCTGCCCCCCCCCCCCCTTCTCTATCTGCCTAGCAGATGCATGCAAATGGGAGTTCCTCTTGCTTCCTCTCTCTCTCTCGCTATCAATCTATGTCTCTCCCTCCCTGACTACAATTTTTTAATGTTGTAAATCGATCTCACCGTGAGCCGTTGCAATCTAGCACAATGAGGTGGACCCAAAAGAGAAAGACAACAAGTGCATAAAAAGATGAAGGGAGGGAGGGAGGGAGGAGGGGGTGGTGGGCAGGAGAGGATGTAGGGGTGGGGTGTGGTGGTGGTGGTGGTGGGGGGGTACTATTTCCACTGTCAGTTTGTGTTCAACCCGAGGCTCAGAGCCGCTCCTTTGTGTAGGGTTTTTATTTTTTCCTCACCTTTTCAGAAAAAAGAAAAAGCCTGCACCCGTCTATAAAAGGTCCTGGGCGAGATGAGCACAGATGATAACCACGGTTCCCACACGCTTCGCCTTCTGAAATTTCACAACCGATAGCGGTTTCTGACAGAGCGACGCCTCGATAAAAATCTCACCTGATTGGAAAAAAAAAAAAGAAAGAAAGAAGAGAAGAGAGCCGAATAGGCAGGGTGTGAAAGAGAGACAGTGTGAGGGGGGAAGGGGCTGTTAGATAAAGAGTGCAAGAGAGGTGCAAAAGCGGTGTGAGAGAGATGCGATGAGGAATAAGCGAGTGGTGCAAACGAGGCGCCATCCGGCCTCATACAGAGGTGGCGTATGGGTTTCGATTGACACATCTCTGGCACGGCCCTGAGCGTGTGTCACGCTCTCCACAAACCAGCAGCCTGAGTCAAGACCAGAGTAGTACGAAACCACACGGGCTTCACCAAGACCGTGTATTGGTTTCCATTTTGATTCACTGACCCGAGTTACAACATGCATGGTCTCAGTTCACCTTCTGTATCGCAGAAATGAGCAGTGGTGGAAGAAGTACTCAGATATTTTACTTAAGTAAAAGTAGCAATACCACGATATAAAAAGACTCTGTTACAAGTGAAAGGCCTGTGTTCAAAATGTTACTTGAGTAAAAGTACAAAAGTATTGACATCAAAATATACTTAAAGTACCAAAAGTAAAAGTACTAATGTTTGAAAATAGCAGATCCACAAGCTCACAACGCGTCGCGATGTGACGTGTTAGTGTATGTATTTTTTTTACTATATACTATGTTTATAATATAGTAATTTATATCTGCAAAGTAACTAGTAACTCTAGTTTTCAAATAATTCTGAGATGTAGTGGAGCAGAAGTAAAAGCATTGCAAATTGGAAATACTCTATTACTCTAGTAAAGTAAAAAGTAACTAAAAATTGTACTTAAGTACAGTACTTAAGTACATGTACTTAGTTACTTTCCACCACTGGAAAAGAGGATCGTAACTTACTGCCATAGTAGTATTGTAGTAGATATACATTCATACCTGTACCGTACAGTTTGTGTGTGCACAGTCAAATCCTCAGTATCCATTTGTGACAAATGGATAAACACTGACACATTTACAGTGCAGAACTGGGCACTTGCAGTAGCTAATGTAATGCATTCAGTCTACCTTGCTTGTTAATGTAGCATAATGTACCAAATGTAGAAATCTTTACTGTTGCAAAATTTGCATGCTGTGAAGACAGCCAAATACTGTACATACAGTACGTGACTAATGTCTTGACAGGGCTGCATAAATACTAAATAGATAATTTCCTTACACAGAAGAAAAAAAACTAAAACAAGAAATGAAAAGAAAAAACATGAATTGTATTACAGGGTTGGGCGGTGAGTGCATACTGCTGCAAACACATTAACGTTTTAGGTTAATTTACTGTAAATTACAGTATTTATGATGCTCTGGTGCACAGCAATGCAGCAAGTTTAAATTCCTGAGTTGAAAACATTACAACAACCAATGCCTGATTTATCCTCGGGCGCTCCAAAGTCGTGCATGCACGAAAATAGCCGATCTACAAGCTGTGACACGTTGTGAGCTTGTAGATTTGCCATTTTCTGTGCAAGACACCGGAACATACAATAACTAAGTACAGCATAAATGGCTTAAATGGTAAAATATTCCTGTGCCTCTCATCCAGTGATAGACACACACATAACCCCTGTTCCTGACCCCACCCTGATCCTACACACAGTAAAAGCCTCAGTATTAATTTATCCATTGAGAAAAGAGAGAGAGCACAAATGTAACCGTGTGCCAGTGCCCTGGCATTCAGGGCCATGTCTCTCCTTCCCTTTTGCTTCCCGTCTCCTCTACCAGAGGCATTAGCATACTGTAGCTAGCTGAGCAGGGGCGTCTCGGTGGCTCCATCAGTAATGTCATGGGCACTTTAACATGATGAAGCACGCCGCAGCCCTGCTAGCATGAATAATTTAAATTACCACGCACCATGAGTAAGAGAGAGAGAGAGAGAGAGAGAGAGAGAGAGAGAGAGAGAGAGAGAGAGAGAGAGAGAGAGAGAGAGAGAGAGAGGTGGAAAGACGGAGAGAGACAGAAAGAGAAAATTAGAGGGAGACAGAGACAAAATAACAGAGAGAGATAGGTGAGAATGATTGACTTTGCAGCAATGAGGCTGTGCAGGAAACATATGTGTGATCTTGTAAGGCGCGTGGTGGTCTTTTCAGCTTTGGGTGAGCGTGAGCGATGTGCTTTAATTTGTATTTCTCTTTCCAAATGCATGCATTCCATGCAATGCCCTTGAACCCAGGGCACTGGGTGTGCATGTCTGTGTGTGTGTGTGTGTGTGTGTGTGTGTGTGTGTGTGTGTGTGTGTGTGTGTGTGTGTGTGTGTGTGTGTGTGTGTGTGTGTGTGTGTGTGTGTGTGTGTGTGTGTGTGTGTGTGTGTGTGTGTGTGTGTCTATGTGTGGATGGGTGGATACATACATGGGTGGGATCTGAAATTGGTGGGAGGAGGCTGTGGTGAAAGGGTAGGACGGTAGTGTGGTTATGGTGTGTCCTCTCTCGCCATCCTCTCTCACCATCATCCATCACCATGGCACCTCAATGATTGTCAAATAAGTAGCCCTGTCCAAGCCCATCTTTTATCATTATGTGTGAACGAATCTATCCAGGAGGTCACATCATTCATCCAACCACATTGGAGCGTGGGAGGGCCCTCCGTCATCTCATATACATGATAGAGGGGGGGAGGATATGAAGATGGGGACACATGATAGCTGAAGGGAATTGACTATGGAGAGGGATTCACATCCACGCGCTGCCTGAGAGAGAGCGGACCAAACACTTGATTGTTTGAAGCCTTGTTGGGTCATCCTGTCAAGTCTACCAAATCAGAAAATTGCATTATGTATGTGGTTTCCGTTATACTGTAGTGTAGAGGCACATCTGTACTTCTTGTTGAGCCTAATTTATTACAAGACCTACAATCTCTACAAATATCATTGTAACGGTAATGCTTTTTTATCTCCGCCAGGCCGGGAAAGCTGGGAGGCGGAGATTGCGTTTTTGCCCCTCTGTGTGTGTCTGTCTGCGGCTAATATAAGAAACCGCTGGTCAGCATCAAACCTTTTGGCGGGCCATGGAAGACACCCCACACAATTTATTTCAAATCGGCTTCATAGTGCGCTATACTGCGGAGGCAATACCTGCCTCCGCACAGGCTCAGTCCCAGCTGCTTTCAAACAAGCCGTGGTGCAGCCTCTCCTCAAAAAGGTAAATTTAGACCCCTCCTCCCTTTCCAATTTTAGGCCAATCTCACAACTCCCGTTTCTTTCTAAAGCCCTGGAAAAGGTAGTCTACCTTCAATTGCAAGCTTTTTTAACCACTCACGGCATTCATGATACGTTTCAGTCCGGCTTCAGACCTGGACATAGCACAGAAACTGCACTCCTAAGAGTCCTCAATGACATACGTCTAATTACTGATATAGGCTGCCCTGCAGCCCTGGTGCTCCTTGATCTGTCAGCTGCTTTCGACACAGTGGATCATCGGATCCTGCTGTCTAGATTGGAGCACCACGTTGGCATTTCTGGCACTGCTCTAAAATGGTTCAGGTCTTATCTTACCGACCGTAGTTTTAAAGTTAGACTAGGCGACTTTAACTCTAGTGTGGCCCCTCTAACCTGCGGCGTCCCTCAGGGTTCCATCCTTGGTCCCATTCTCTTTCTGCTCTATATGCTCCCACTAGGCTCACTCATTAAACAACACAATTTATCATTTAATTTCTATGCAGATGATATTCAGCTCTACTTACCGCTAAATACGACCAGCACCAACCCCGCTCAGCCGCTGTTGAAGTGCCTCTCTGATATTAAATCTTGGATGAATACAAACTTTCTCACTCTGAATGAAAGCAAGACCGAAGTCATCATTTTCAACAATAACCCCAGCTCACCCATCACCCCACTCGGTCCCCTGAGTGATAACATCCGTTCTTCAGTTAAGAGCCTTGGTGTCACCTTTGACAATAATCTCAAATTCGACAAGCATATTAGCTCTGTGGTCAAGGCTAGCTTCTTTCAGCTTAGGCTTCTAGCCAGGGCAAAGGCCTATCTGCCCCGTACCGACCTCGAGAGAGTCATCCATGCTTTTATTTTAACTAGACTAGATTACTGTAATGCTCTCTATGCAGGCATTGATCAGTCAGCTATCAGGCGTCTTCAGCTTGTTCAAAATGCCGCCGCTCGCCTCCTCACCAACACTAATAGGCGGGACCATATCACTCCTGTCCTCGCCTCCCTCCACTGGCTCCCTGTCCACTTCAGAATTGATTTTAAGATTTTAGTGTTTGTTTTTAAAGCCCAAAATGATCTGTCCCCTCCATATTTAGCTGAATTGATCACTCCATACGCCCCAACAAGAGCCCTGAGATCGGCCAATCAGTCTCTCCTGGTTGTGCCCGACACACATTTCAGGACCAGAGGAGATCGTGTGTTCGCCGCGGCCGGTCCCAACCTCTGGAACGCCCTGCCTCTCCATGTTCGCACTGCTCGGTCTTTGACGGCTTTCAAATCCCTATTAACACATCCACCGCCAGAGGTTAATCTCATAATGTACTCACCAGTGCCAAGGTGTTTTTGTTGTTTTTTTGTTTTTTTCATGTCGCCATAGATCTTGTTAAAATCCTTAAGATTGAGCCGTGAACGGTCTGTTTACATCCGCGAGATCTCCCTGTATCTCCCAGTGAAGACCGCATGTCAAACGGACTTCCATGACTGTAGTTAGAGCGGATTACGTTAAACAGTGAAATGCGAGGAGAAAAAACTACAGGAAGAGAATTGAGTTTCAGTTTCGTCTGTAGAATGGGAGCGGGCGTGATCGTCGAAACCGGATCCCAAATAATTCTATTTCCTGTCATCAAACCGGAAACGGAAGTGGATCAAAAAAATTCCGAAAGTGCACCCGGACCGCGCATGCGCGAAAAGACCGCAGCCCGTAGGACTACGGGCTCGGCGCTTAACCGTTGGATTTAACGGCCCGTAGAACTACGGGCCCGGCGGTAAAGGTGTTAAAGACTCATTTTTACTCTATCGCTTTTAATTAAATTAAATTTAAGTCTACCCATGTAGCCTATGATGTTCCCATGTACTGTTCATTGTATTTTACATTTTGCTTTCATACACATTGAAGCAATGCCTGTCTATGTTATTATGCTCTGTAATGTGAAGCACTTTGGTTCGACCTTGGTCGATGTAATATGTGCTATACAAATAAAGTTTGATTTGATTTGATTTTGATACCAGCCCGCTTAAAATGTTATCCTATAACTCTTAAACCGTACGTCTGACAATAAACATGTACTTTTCCCTGGATTCCTTGGATCATTATATACTAACTCTCTATAGGCCACAATCATTTCCACCAATCTCGGGAGTCATGTGACCATAAGCAGGTTTATGGCACAAGGGACTTGTGCCACTGCTTTAAGTGTATACAATTATGATACAGGATAAATACCTCATATATATGTATGTATGCATAAAGTATATATACCTCATGCATACATAAATGTGAGCTTTAAGTATGGCTACAACTACATACTCAAATGCCAAATTCAAATGTCTTGGAAATACTTCACATAACATTCACCGTGCTATTGCTGCATTAAGGTTTTAGACAATTTTGAATATCATACCTTTGGGTTCCAAAACTCATGTGAGAACTGAAATGCCAATAATTCAGTTGGCAGCGCTTGTTGAAATCTGCTCTCAATCCATTTCCAAACTGTCACGGAGGCCTTTCGAAGGAGCGAAAACAAACCCACCTTAATCTTTCCAAAACATACTTAAGCATGAATGTTTCATGTGGAAACGCCTGGGTTACAATATACAAGCTTTCTCCTTTCTCCCATTCCAGCGGATAACCCTGCTTACACTCCCAGAAATCCAATTGGCCGCAACAAAGACGTGAAGACGTAAGATGTGGTACAGTATGTTGTGTGTGTAGGAGGAAACAGAACAGAGCCTCCAACTTTGATTATAGCTCTTAACCGTTGAAGATGATAAATTCAGTTTGCCAAACAGCTTTTTCTGATGTGCCATAAGACAAATAAACAACGAGGGAGCTGGGAGTGATTGGTTGTGATTAACATCAACCTGCTTACTCTCATCTTAGAAATTCAAATTACCAGCCTCATGTAAGCAAGCGTCGTGAAAACAACCTAATATTATGCAAGATGGTGCCTAACCCGCCGGTGTGGGATGATTACATTTGACTTGCAACATTATACTCCCTCTGCCCCCATGGGAAAGCAACAACAGCTTCAGAAAAAAAATACTAATAAAGATGTGTCCCCCAAAGTGACTGGCTCACTTAAAATAAATCTCATGGCCATGGCATACAGCCTTTTGATTCCCCCTGCGTACGGAAGGCTTAAGAAAAATTGCGACCCATCTGCTCTTTCCTACATACATACACACACACACACACACACACTCAAGGGCGCGCGAATACCGTATGTCGCGTGGTATGGTGGAGCAGAGGAGAGGTGAAAGAGCGGCGGATTTATGGCGACGCACCGTGGTTGTAAAGTGCATCAGCATCTGCACACAGCAGCTGCTCCCGCTTGCATCGTTTTCTACCACGCCAAACACTGAGCACACTTTCCCTTCTTTGGAAACTGTGTTGTATGCCCACATGAGCAATCACATCCAAGACGATTACATTAAGACGAGGATAATACATTTGGCGCGTGTGTGTGTGTGTGTGTGTGTGTGTGCACGCGAGACAGAGCACATCAGAGTGCACATAAGTGCATCTGAGTATGTGGGTGTGTTTGTTTGTATATGTGTGAATGTGAGAAATGTAGGGTATGGTAAAATTGTCTTTAAAAGGATCTGACACTTCCAATAATGGGACAGTGGACAGTGTGTCAGGGCCAGGGTGCTGTGCGGAGGAGTAAAGCCATTGTGTTGCCATCACTTAATTGGATCAAGGTTATGTGTGGAGAGAACAGATGTGAACTGAAGTAAACACTTGAGTCAACCGGAAGACATCAATGGCATCAAATCACTTCGAAAATCATTTTCTGTCACCCTAAAGAATTGAGGGAGGAAGAAATGGTGCATTCTGATGATAGTGTGAGAAAAAGCATGTGTTGGTAGTATACAAAACAAAAGGGAGCATTTGTGGAGGAAAGATTTTTTTCTCTCCTAAAAACAAGTGTGGAGCAGAATAATTGTGTTTCGAATATAGTTCAAAACTTCTGAAAAAAGAAAGCAGCACAGTAGTACTGCAAGTGCTGGCAGTGGAAGACAAATGATAGCTCCTGAAAGCTGAATATCACCAAACCAATTAAGAGCTGGCACGAAGGTGTCACAGGGGTATGACTGATTTCAGCCTTGACATGCTGCTCCCAACAAACTGCGGGGAACTGATATAGCGGCATGAACAAAGAGAGACGTAGAGGGAGACAGAAACAAAGAGAGAAAGAGACACACACACGCATGCATGCATGCAGGGAAACCTTATTTCCAATCAGGCAGCTGCCTACCCCGCGACGCGGCTTGATTTAACCTTGAAGAGTAATGAGATCTGACTTGCTTAAATGTTAGCATTCTTAAATCATTGGGAAGCGCCTCCAAGGAGGCCAATAATCACTGTGCCAAATTGCCGTGTGCGCTAATTTCATTTCTCCCCAGCATTCGCTGGCGGTTTAGTGTCGATTATTCAAGAACAGGCGTATAATGCCTGCCCGGGTCCCAGGGGTGGTACACTAAAATGTAATAACTTGCAACGTAAATGAAAACAAAAACCCATTACCCCCCCCCCCCACACACACACACACACATACACTTCCTTTACCCTAACCTCCGACTTCCCTTCCCCCCTCCCCTCCTCTTCTATCACTCTCTCTATCCCTCGCTCCCTCCTCAATCTCCCTCTCTCTCTTTTCACCTCGTGCCTCTCCCTCCCTCAATAGCGGGAGTTGGAATCTAATTCTCGGCCCATCTGGCGGGCATAATGAAGGCAGGCTCGGGCTCGCGGTGCCCTGCAGTGCCACGACTGGGCGGAGCAAGAGTCTAGCTGGCAGATTGGCCTCGGCTCTGTCTGAAGGGCCAGAGAGGGAAGCCGGGAGCCCACTGAGACAGCAAACCAGCCCTGCTAATCTCCCACATTGTCTGGGCGTGATCTGGGGTGAGGGCCAGCCACACACCAAGAGCACTGCTGTAGGATGGAGGAGCGGGGACGGGGGACGGGGGGGGGGTGAAAGGGGGATCTGGAGAGTGGATGGCTGAGAGGGCCAAGGCTTGGCAATCGAAGGGTGGGAGACTAGATCCCTCTTCTCCCAGATCTCCCGCCTCTCCACTAGTATGCACTTTTGGTACTAACCGTGCTGAATGGGTGGAGCTATGCATTTGGTCGTCGACAGCCCAAACAGAAGGAGCGCTGAAGGCTTAGCAAAAAGGTACTAATCTGAAATAGATGATAGTCAGACGTGTTTGTAATATCTGAATAAACCCGCAGGCAGTTACAAGTTATACCCAGTAGCTGTGAACGATAACAAAACACATCTGTGTTCTTTGTTTACGCCAATGAACAAAGTCAACATCATGGCATTGACCACATTAAATGTCTTTCTCTTTTCAGCAATCCTCTCTCAATTCTCTTCTCTCCTCTCGCACTCTTCCACTTTCTTTTTGCGACTCGATTAAACAGGTCCACTGTTTAATGGGATTTGCAAAGCAGGCTAAACAGTCCAGATGCTTGCCATCCCGTACCGTACCGTGCAGGAGATGTGGAGAAATGCCATTATACTGTAGTTAGGGCACCAGTTAGAGTAAGCATCAATTCATTCATTATCAACATTTCAAGCAGCTGCTGGCTAAGGGCATTACATTAACTTACATTTACATTCTCAGCATGTCTCTGATGCTCTTATCTGAAATGACTTTGGAAGGACTGTAGAATAAGTTTGAACTTGTACATTGTTGATATTTCAAGCAACAAGTAATCAGAAACTTTTTTGTTGACATTCTATATCGAGTGCAACTCCAAAGTAGTAAAGCAGTTGAATGGGCTTAAAATCCTAGATCAGCAACATTACAGGCAACTAATTGTAAGGATATTTCATTTATATTTTCAGCTCGTCACTGACGTGGATCAAAAAGTAGAACAAACATTAAATGGCTAGCTTTCCAACCATTAACATGACATTTACATTTTAGGCATTTAGCTGGCACCCTTATAGCGACACTGAGTGCAGTAGCAGGATACGATTCAATACGGCTAACAATTAAAAGAAACCAATAGTAAGGAATTAGGACGTTATTTCCCCAATTCGGCCAGCCGTTTGAGGAGACCAGAGAGACCCACGAAACTACTAAGTCTCTCAGTCAGAGGTCTGCTGGAACAATGCCACTACTAGACACACAGGAAAACCCCATGCAATTACAATTAAACTGTGTTTTCTAAACACCAATTGCTCTTGCATCTCAGCGATCTGCCAGCCGTGTGCAGGGGCACGTAGAGGGGAAACAACCCGGCACCTGGGGAGCTGATCAGGGGTGTGTGTGAGTCAGATATCAGTACCGTGCTCTCTGCGTGTGCGTGTGTGTCTACAACTTCATGCATCTTCACACCCATAACGCCACATCCGTACATGTGCATTTTGTTTCGCCTGCTTATGAGCGGGCCCGCCTGTGTGCATTTATGTATTCGTAAACCTTGCACACGCGCATGTTCTCCACACACACACACGCCTATAGCTGCTCTGCTCTGAACTATGGAGGGCTGTTGCTGCTGTTTGCCCTCGCTGGCGAGCGCCCACATGCTGCTGGGGCGCGCTACAGGAAACCCAGCCTGTACCTGTTCTGTGCATCTGTTAGCCCAGAGGGCTGAACCACAACGCAGCCACAGTGTCACTGAACCATGGTGTGACAAAACCACAAGCATTCACATGCATTGTGTCAGTGAGGCGAGAGGGAGCAACAGACAGAGGGACAGAGAGAGAGACAAATGCAAGAGAATGAGAGAGACAAAAAGAGAGGGGAAAGGGGGGGGGGGTGCAGTCAGAGAGAGAAAAAAACTGCATGAGTAAGAGAGAAAGAGAGAGTAGGTGAATGTTAGAGACTGAAAGAAGGAGGGCGAGAGCGTAAGAGAGACAGGAAGAAAGCACGGTGGGCCCCAGTGCAGGCTATTTTGGACGGCCCCCATGACCCTACCTCCCCCAACCCCCAGTGCGGACAGTGAATATTATTAAATGTATTCTTAAATGCCTTGATTTCATATTCAACGCTAATATAGCTAGCACATTTTGTTGCAAACAGTATGGAAAAGGCCTGTTTTGTATGTTATTTCAACAGGCTTAAAAATTAGGCTACGGAAAGCCTACGTTCAGGATTAGCCTACATTGTTGCAATTTGAACCGCTGATTTTAAAACAAGCTTGTAAATTAACTGTATGTTCTTGATTCGGATTCACTCATATTTAGCTTTTGTTGATCACGCTGCAGCGGTTTCTTTGATCGGTCCATCAATTAAAATGGCCTCTCAACAAAATGCGTTGGTGACTTAAGGTGATTTGCGCTTGTCTGCTTGAGCGGTGCTGTCCACTTTATTGTGACAGGATCTTTTGTCATTGAGATCTCTCTCACCTGCAGTAAACAGAACCGACAGAACACGTTCCATGTCCAATTGCTGCTCATGTTAAGAGCTTCAGCACACCTGCACATTACACGGATGTCGCAGTAGTTCTCTGTTTGAGAAGGATAATTTGAGTGAGGCATAAAGGAACTTTTTTTAAATCCATGATCATGGATCATAAGTGGGACATATACGACATATACCATTTTCGGGACTGACTGTTCGTGTGGTCACCCTAACTTTCAAGGAGGCGAACTGAATCACTCGCCAATGGCTCGCAAACTCTACCGAAAATATTGCAGCTGGGTATTCAGTGCGACTGTACTGGACTAGGAGCACGAGACAGAGAGACAGAGGGGACATGTTAACCAGACGGAGCATGAGACAGAGAGACAGATGGATGGGACTAAGACAGAAACACTCACTTCCTGCCACTATAAACAGGAAGTGTCAGAGACAGAAAGTGAGGCTTACACAGACAGCGTCCTGGCTATCCTCTCTGCTGTCATCAACAGTCGCTGTGCTCATAAACACGGCCGGACATCAGTTGCAGGTATAGTAACTAATTACCCTGGCTCCTCCCTAACTTCACGTCTCACCTGCTGCTATGCGCCAGACAAACAGAAAGGGAGAGGGAGAGGGAGAGAGATGGAGAAGGGAAAATAGGGGAGGGAAGGAGGAGAGCAGTTGTGGTGGTGGCGGCTGTGATGGGGGTTGAGTATCACCTGTCTTCTGTCATAGAGAGGGAAAATAAAGAGGGAGGGGGGGAGAGAGGTGTGTGTGTGTGTGTGTGTGTGTGTGTGGGGGGGTGACAGAAAATCAACTGAGCGTGCACATCGCTCCCTGGGAGTCCCAGGAGTGAGGCTCAGGGACTCTGAACGAGGGGAAATTGTGTTTTTTTTTCTTTCTTCCTTGAGTGATTAGAAATGGCAGAACATGACCTACTTAGTAACATAACTTTTCTGTACGTTTTTTGGAGAAAGGCACACATGTGTGTGTGTGTGTGTTTGTGCGCGTGTGTTTGTGCGCGTGTGTTTGTGCGCGTGTGTGTGTGTGTGCGTGTGCTTGTGGGGCATCAATCAATCCACGGTGGGCTCATATGTGCATTAAGGCTGCCAGAAATAATTGCTAGGGGGCTGATGTACAAGTATGTAACAAGAAGTAGTACCGCTCATCTTTTGAACTTTTGAAACCTCAAACATGGCCTCCCAGTCAAACAGCTACAGCATGCCTCCGAAGCCAAAGCCCGAGGAGATACGCGTTTGATCATAAAGGGAAAAAAACATAGTCAAGGTTAAAACAAGAGAAAATGAAATATGAATTAATCATGAGCTAACACCCACTAAAAGGCTACAAGTGGAGGTTTTAGTACCTTTAAAATTAGCCCGGAAAGTGTTGTGGGAGGTGTGAACATAGCAGAGGAAAGAGAGAGAGTAAGCGAGAGCGAGAGATCGAGCTCAGCGAGAGAGCGAGAGATGGAAGGGGGGGGGGGGGGCTGGGGGGTAGAGAGAGGAACTGCTTTCACCGAATTCGCAACTGCATAAAGCCTGAATTATATTTGGTTCACATCGTGTCATGTGCCGGAAATTGCAGATCTACAAGATGTGCTGTGAGTTTGTATATCTGTTATTTTTGATGTGCTACACTGGCGCACAACCAAGTATAAATCAGGCGTTAAATGTTGTTTTCAAGCCTCTGCCCTGACAGAATCTCATGGTGGAGAAAAATCCACCGTAGGGACTCAGAGTAAGAGCGTTTGAGCTCTGCTGTAGGACTAGGCCTCTGCCTCAGGCTCCCCTTAATTTGAGTCTTTGTTTGGCGTCAAGGTAGCGGGTTGCTCTCGCCGGGTTTGGTAAGGCCTGCAGCCTTTTGTTTCATCCATAAGAGAGTGGGGAGATCTGCTCATTGCCTGCAGTCAACTGTTTGCGTATGATTTTGTATTTGCTCCAAAAAAAGATTTAAAAAAAAAAGATTTGGCCACGGGTTGAATATTACTGTGGAATTGCTGCACATCACAGGTGCATGCACCGCTGTTTGTTTCCCCTCCTACCACAATTGTTAGCACTCCGGGAGTGGTGGCGGTGAAAAGGGGGCTGGGGTGGTGAGCAGATTTCCATATCAGTCAGAAAGAGAGAATTTGTGTCAAACAGGAGAAGCGAATGCATTGATGAACGGAGACATTTAGGAAAAGACGAACAGCCTTGCAAAAGCGCCAAGAGAGTTGAGTGGCCTTGAAATATAGACCAGAATCCTCTGCATTTTCATTTGGTCTTTCCTTTCCTTATGCCGAAGCTAAATCGCTTCATCGCTGATTCCTCAAGGGACAGCGGTGGCTGTTCCTTTAAATGACACAGACTAATATTACACTTGTGGCTGTGAATTAATAAGCGGTGGCATGATAAATCCCTCTGATTTATTATGTTCCCCCCTGTGTATAATCAGGATGAAGCACAGAGCCAGAGGGAGAGGTGGAGTGAGGAGAGAGACAGGGACGTGCAGACAGGCAGATGGACAGACGGGAGACAGAGGGAGAGAGAAGGGGGGGGGGGCTCAGAGAGAGAGATATGGATAGAGAAAGACGAGACAGAAAAACAAGAAAAGAGAAAAGATTGGGAATGAAGACATAAAACAGAGTGGGAGAAATAGAATGAGAGAAACTGTCACGAAGGTGGCTGTTCCCATTTCAAACGGATTGCCCCGACACACAGTTTAAAGGGGGAAACATGAAGGACAGGCGCCAATCAACCGCAGATCATCTCCTATCACAACCACTCAGCTCTGAGGTCAACGTGCAGCACATATTTACCTGCATGAATAGAAGAGGACCCCTCCACACGCACATGCAGAAAAGCCATCTCTTTTGAAGCATAATTCCCCCACAAGGGCCATTCATTGAAACATAACACCTCCGTGTACATTTCCTGCCTTCACTATAACCCACGGGAGGGCTCTCTCTTTCTCTCCCTCTCTCTCTCTGTTTCTCTCTCTCCTCCCCGACTATGCTATGGCTGCCAACACATCTCCCCCCCCCCCCCCCATCACCATTCCCTTCCCAGAGAGCTGTTTGTAATTGGAGCCTTAATTTATGATCAGGTCCCGGGCGCGGGATAATGATACCGAGCATTGTAATTTGCTGATGCAAATTGTACGTTATAATGGAGAGAGGGGGGCCCATTAAAAAATGAAAAAAAACACACAGCAACATCTCGGAGCCTCGCCAAATACCCTGAGCGTTCATTACGGCCCTCATTAAAACCTTCCGCACTCAGCCGTTAGGGGCCCTCGCTGATAGAAGGGAGCGTATAATTGCAGCTTGATTGCAGTATATGTATAACATATGATAAAGAGGGATGATCTTTTTATTTGTCTTACAGTAGAGCAACCCCTGTAAACAAATCCAGGGAGTATTGTTTGATCGTAGCGTTATAGGGCTATTTGTTAAAGCGGAGGGCGAAATGTGAGTTAGGGGACATGGAGAGCAACGGCTAACTAAGAGTGATGATAATAAAGGCGTGTGTGTGTGTGTGTGTGTGTGTGTGTGTGTGTGTAGAGCTAATGTTTTCGCCTGAGAGAGCTTGTCTGCGTTTCTCATTTGGACTAATTCCAACAAGTGTAAATGGCACAGAGCTTCATCTTCAAATATATTAACTTGATTTAATGCGAGAAAATATCCCTATTGTTCTTTTTCATTAGCGTGGCGAGCAAAGTCATCGCCATATTTCTGCTTTAAGCACAGCGGAGCGAGACTGGGGGGAAAAGGGTGGGGGCTGAAATGAGCCATTGAAGTCACCTTTGGTGGAAAATACCTCAGGCCTAATGCTGCACTGAGCTCTATGGGGAGCTAAAGCTATGAGCTCTCCACTCAGCTTTCAATCGTAGATCTCAATTTGGTCACAAATGAAGGAATGAAGGGGGTGTACTTGCAACCTGGTGATGCTTAACGTCCCCTTCAGAGTCTTAGGCGAGGTCCTTAAGAGCAAAGCTGGGTGGTAAAAAGCAATTAAGAGTTCATTTGGAACAACTGAACTATGATGGGGCCTGTTTAGTTTTTTTTTTTACCCGAGGAGTGCCTGCCCAGTCAGTCGACAACTAATTCACCGTGTCGCCTTTTTATTCAAATGACCTCGCCGCAGAGTCCCCCCTTTTGTGTTTTGTGCCACATTCTAATGCATCTCCATTAGAGCAAAAAAAAAAGGGGGAAAAAAAGAAAGTGGGCTGTACTTGCACTGTTGAAAATGGAGTTGCCCTCCTCTCTGCTTGCTCAAAGTGAGAACAGTCTTCCACCGTCAGGGCCAGTGTGTGCTCAGTCACTGGAACAAGGATTTTCATCTGGTTCAGCCATTCAGCCGGCTAGGGGCCCCTGCTAGAATGCCTGCGGTCTTTATCTCTAGACCCCCATTGATTGATGTGTTGCGGGCCCCGCTGTGGTTAACAGCAATTTTTATCTGTTGCCAGCGGCAACAGCATTGGGTCACCAGCGTGTGGAGAAACAGCAGTGGCGGGGGCCCAGGGATTTGAAGGGGCCCTCAAATGGATATAAACAAAACAGGGTTTTTTTTCCTTTCTTTTCTTTATTTCTTTCTTAAGGCAGATGGCACCTGTTGTGGAAAGAGCAGCTGACTGACAGACACACAGATAACTCCCTCCCAACCAGAACCACTAGGCTGACAATATTAGAGCTGGTAACACTAGGCCTGCTGAGCTGCTGCTTTTCTTCACTAATTTAAACCAAGTGGAGAGCTGGTGGGATGCAGACACCTGCAGAACACCACTGGAAATACATGCATACAGTACAGTGAGAGAGAGAGAGAGAGAGAGAGAGAGAGAAGAGAGAGAGAGAGAGAGAGAGGGAGAGAGGGAGAGGGAGAGAGAGAGAGAGCATTTTCTCATACTGTAGCTAAAATAGGAATGCACTAAAGACGACATATATTTTCCACTCGATTTACATTCAATCACTGTATTTAGCCTAACCATTTAATCCGGCGAATCTGTGACATTCTGTTAAATAAAGCGTGAAGCTTTTTAATAGCTTCCATTATAATTAAGTGACATAATCCTTGTATTCGATAAAGATCTTGTAAAGAGCCTCGTCAGTCAGATGAGGGGAATGTATTTGGAACAAAGTGCAGGTCACCAATGCCAAATTAATTAGGACTTGTTTAAGAACAGCAACTGCTGTGTTGAGAGAGTGGTGAGAGACCCATTTTGACTTACAGTAATTACAGTATGCCTCATCATGCTTGATTATTATTATTATTATTATCATTATTATCTATCTAACTAAAGAACAAACGTATGCTGAATAATTTAATCCGATGCGAAAGTAAGACGAAAGGTGGTGGTGTTTTTCCGGCTTAGATAAAATGTCCTTCTCTATGTCTGTGGCCCTGAGGGTACAGATAGGGACAGCTTGATAGTCACGGTGAGATATTCTGACCCCCAAATCTCCTCGCCAACCCCCCCCCCCCCTCGCTCTTTATCTACTCAAGACAAGAAACAAGGGAGAGAGAGAGAGAGAGAGTGACAGACAGACAGAGGCAAAAGGAGAGAGGGGGATTGTGGGTTGCTTATCGAGGTAAGGCCCCAGAGAGGATGATAAATCACGAGAGCCCAGGACCCCATCTCTCCAGTCCCCAATCTCAGCCCGGAACAACAAGGCAGTCAGGTAGGTAGCAGCCGGGGGAAGCAGGGCTTTGTAGATATTCTCTCTCTCTCTCTCTCTCTCTGCCCCCCCCCACAAACGTGAACGACATGACCGTAATAAAGCCTCCACTGAGCAGACCCCTGATAAACAATTCCACACCCGGACGGAGGAGGAAGATGGTGTGTGTGGCTGCTACTTCCGTATCTGCTTTGGACCTGATTAAATACGTACCTATGGCTGTGTGTGTGTGTGTGTGTGTGTGTGTGTGTGTGTGTGTGTGTGTGTGTGTGTGTGTGTGTGTGTGTGTGTGTGTGTGTGTGTGTGCGCGCGTGAGATGGTGGGGTTCAACTGTGACCAAGATAACACCATACAACCAACCATGTGGGGAAGGTGTGTAGATTGTGTTTGCTAGAAGACCTCTTCTAGCAAACACAATCTACACACCTTCCCCACATGGCGGGCAGAGCACATGACCTCAACATTCAGTGAGCAACTTCGTAATTTAAGCCATTCAATCCGGGAACGCATCTGTGTCATTTTAGATTTTTAGCGATAGCCTATAACCATTATTTTATACTTTGGCTATTCAAAAATAGCCGATATACAAGCTTGTAGCGTGGCACCGAGTGCCGCTCTATGAGCTTGTAGAAATTTGTGCAAATCTTTGAAAAAATATATGTTTTTTGAAACAACATTTTTAACTTCTGGGGGTCCCTGGAACAAAACTGGACCCCCAAAAGTATATGTATTTGGCCGCAGACCCTCAAAATATTTTGTTCCGAGGATAACGTTGAATTTGATATTCTATTTACTGTCTTTCACAAAGAAAGTAAGCATGAGAATCCAACTATTCAACGCAATTATTGGAGTAATTGAATAACAGCATTTTCAGAAGTGTACCGATATTTCAATTAGAATGACTGTACATTGTAGGCTACATTGTGTAGAGACTATAAGGATATAGTTCACATGTAAACCAACCTACAATGTCTCTTTCCAGACTAAAACAATCCAATATACACACACACAACATACCTTGCACACCCAATAAAAATGTTCTGCATCAAATAACACTGTCGCACCATCTGCTCTATATGCACTAGCCCATGCGTTTTTATCACTGCTTAATGGTATTTTCCATGGCCCAAACATTCATTTTACAAGCAACAGAAACGTCCCTTGCATTCATTGGTTTTAAAGGGTTGTTAGCAGAGTTTTTTCTTTTCTTTTTTCATTGAGACAAATGGTAGGAAAACTGAGAGGAGAGACGGGGTATACAGGAGGCACAGGAAGGATGTGATGGATCTGATCCTAGACAATAAAGTTGTTCTATTGCTGGAGTGTTGACTTCTATCTAATCCTAGACCAGCAGAGCTACATTAGTATATTAAAATCCTTGTCTTAAACAATGTTTTAATAGTTTGTCGTACAACAGTGCTGTGTGGCAAACATAGCCAAAAATCGACACGCTCACGTGTCATGATGCGACACGCTGTGAGCTTATTGATAACCTATTTTTGTTATTTTTAGAAAGATTTGGTTGGCAACAGAGGGACATACGCGTAGCACGTGTTGGTGATACAAATGGAAGGAAGGTATCTGCAGTGGAAGTAAAAAACAAACTGTCAAGAGAGATTGTACTTTTTTTTTTACCTCTTGTCTGGTGACAGATAAACAAGCCTTGTTGTCCTCCCTCGCGCCATCCTTGTCCTCACCCCCCCCCCCCCCCACACCCACACACACACACCAGCCTATTTTATTTTTTCTCTATTCCAGATATGGCGCAGGAGATGGCAATCAGAGCCAGGGGCTCACCATCAGATAGCCAGCAGCAACACATACACAAGCCCTCCCCCCGCACACACACAGACGACTGGCCTCTCGCCTCATTCCTCCTCCTAGTCATAGCAGCCCCCCCCCCCCCCCCCCACAGGCCCCTGGAGGTCCCCACCATCTCACTAAGAGCCTGGAGCACCTGCAGATAAGAGGGGGCCCCACCATCACTGGCCCTGCTGAAGAGGCTAGTAGGCCCCTGGAGCAGAGAGAGAGAGAGAGAGAGAGAGAGAGAGAGAGAGAGAGAGAGAGAGAGAGAGAGAGAGAGAGAGAGAAGCCCTGCGGGTTGGACTCTGCTGATATCACCATCAGACAGCCAGACCCGAGGAACTTGACAATGTGAAGTCTCCCTGTCCTCGCTACAAGCTACTTCCCTTTGGCTTCTTTTTCATTTTTCCCTCTCTCCTGCCTTGCCCTCTCTTTCCCCTGTGCTCTCTCCCTATCACCCCCCCCCCCCCGCCCCCCCCACCATCCCATCTCTCCTTCCAGATGAAGAGAAGTCCTCGCTCCCTACCGACTCAAACTGACAGCCAGAGCCAAAGGGCTCCACAAAGCTTTTTTTCAGGAGGTCTTGTTTGTTTTCATCCATCTGTGAGTATGCGGCCTCCAGGTAATAGAGCTGTGACATGTTCCATTAAAACAAAAAACAAGACTAGTGTTTGGCTGGACCGTGTATGAAATGCTGGAGGGCTTTTAATTTGAAACGACGGATACAGGAAGTGGCAACATTCGGCCACTCAGTCTGGGCGGCGACCAATCAAATTGTTGGATGTGACAAGGTTGCGACCACGTATCATATTTCCTATATGGAAACCCCCCCCTAACACGCTCTCCCCACCAGTTCCACTCCCTGCTGAACAGGCACCGTGACAGACCTGCAGGAGTCACTAGTGCAGCGACAGAGAACACCCTCCCTGGCCAATTGTGTTTGTTGGAGCACCCGGCCAAGCTGGAAGCACCCAGAGGAAACGAAGCCCAGTCTCCATGGTGGTAGGCAGGTACTTTACCCCTGCACCTCCCATATGCCCTGTTATCAAATTTTAAACTAGCCATTGTAGTGTGAAATTAATAAAGATTGAGCAACTGCATGGGCCTGCATATTTCACATCAAAAATGTAATCAGAAACTGTTTTTGTTAGACAGTATAGGTGAAATAGAATTGTTTGCTAGAGCTGTTTCCAGCCAAGACACAATTTTTTTCAATTTATACTATAGCCAAGAGAGATGCCTAGTCCACTGTGTGAGGCCAACTGAGGATAAACTCATAGCATGGAGGGATGATTGCTCTAAGATTGGCTAGTTCATTGTATTAGGCCAACTGGTGCGACCAATGCTGTAACTTCATCACTCAATCAGTTAGAGACAGCTGGCCTTGCGGTCCAGCCAAAAAGAAAGATGGAGGAGGTGGAGAAGGAGGAGAAGAAGAAGAAGAACTGCTGGACCCATATGTGTTATACTTTTTATGCCCCCACCCCCTCTCTAAGGCAGATCCAACAGTGTCAAACCATTTATAGTCATCACGTTTTGTTTGCATGATTGCTTCCGAGCTGCGATGAAGAGCGCCATATGTCACTCTTCAACTGAAAGCAGCGCCACTTGATAGAGAACGTTCCCTCTTATGAGTTCCGCACTCCTTAAAAGCAAGAGGATGTCAAGGACGACCGCAGCGCTCATTTGCTGTTTTCTATCACCCAGAGACCATGGCATATCATCAGCAGCAGCAACAGACGCAGATGTATGGTTCCACAAGACACACATACACGGTGTGGAAGGCACCAGATGCTGTCAGGAGGCAAAAATAGTTTCCTTCTGACACTTTGTGAGACGGTGTGTGTGTGTATACGAAATGACTGGGCTGACAACTGGGCTCACTGAATATTCCTCCTGGACACATTTATTGTATATCTTGAGGGAGAAATCTATATGCTGTACTCCCACTAATGAAGGAACGAACACACACACACACACACACACACACACACACACACACACACACACACACACACACACACACACACACACACACACACACACACACACACACACACACACACACACACACACACACACAATGTATAATCCTCGTCTTCTTAACCCTTTAAGACCGGGAACGCATCTGTGTCTGTTATAACTTCTGGGGGTCCCTGGAACGAAATATTTTGAGATGGGGGTCCACGGCCAAATACATATAATTTTGGGTGGTCCTTGACATGAGAAAGTTTGAGAACCACTGATATTACAGCAAGATAAGTTTAAAAAAAGAAAAATCCACGATTTTTCCCAAAAAATAGCAAATCTACAAGCTCATAGCTATGAGCTTGTATATCTGCTATTTTTTGATAGCCCAAAGAAATCTAAAAATGACACAGATGCTTTCCCGGTTTGAATGGGTTAATGTACAGCCACCAGAAACATATGCCACACTATCGCGGCTATGGATTTTTATTGAATATGTGAATGGTCGGTGCTAGACGGCATGGTGGCAGACCGCTAAATGATATGAGTGACATGTACATTTTGTGTACAACTTGCCTATGACCGTTTCATTGTACCTGAGGTCCAGAGGTCAACGTACTACAGCAGTGGTTCTCAACCCTTTTCTGGATCAGGGCCCACTTGAAAATCTTGAAAGCATTCACGGCCAACGCATCTGACCACTTAACATGGCAGCCGCAATACCCTCTGGGCCCACCAGTGGTCCCCGGGCCAACAGGTTGAGAATAACCGCACTACGGTACACATCAATATGTACTTCTCTGTGGCATTATCTGGCATGTGACGCTGTATGCCGTCACAATGTTTAGCTATTAGGACTCAGGAATTAAACTGACTGTGATTTATTTATGAATAGTGTGGTGGTAACAATGAGAATTTCTATTTGTACAAGTTGTACGCTTACATGTGAGACCCATAATGCTTTTAAGCATCTGACGGGTAGGTAAAATGGCCCTGGGTTTGGTAGTCATGGAAGAAGACATAAGTCTCTGACAGCAAGGCGGCCGATCGATGCCAATAAAAAAAAGAAGAGGGCTCTTTCTCCGTCAAGGTACCACAGTAGGACACCTTCCCGCAATTTAATCTAGTCAGTCAGCCCAGAAGTAATGTCCCTTAATATCACGACTTCTCCATTACTCTATTTAACATAATTAAAATGTCGAGCGCCGGGGCCATAAAGTGGGTCGTTGGGAAGATTGTAATTCTGCCGTAAAGCCATGAAGCATGAAAATGTCACTTACCGAGTAGCCGCGGCCTGACAGCGAGTGAGTCGAGCTCTGTGGGGAGGAGGAGAGAGACAGAGAGAGTGAGAGAGAGAGAGAGAGACACAGAGAGAGAGAGAGAGAGGGAGAGGGAGAAAGAGGGAGAAAGAGAGAGAGAGAGAGAGACAGAGAGGGATGACCTTTAAGAGGGGCATTTCACTCGCTGACACAGACATGATAAAGCGCTAGCACTTTAATATCAATATTCACTTTAACCTTTTGCCCACCCCGACATGTAGCAAGCACCCCTGCACACCCGCCCTCTCCTACAAACGTCATTCTCATCCATTCTGCCCTCATCCAGAGCTTGGGTATGTGAGAGTAATTCTGTCCAAAAAAACATGGACACGACGTGTGCCATGACTCACTCGAATGCAGGTCTAGCTTTCTGTAGTTATGCCTTTTATAGAACAGCAAGGAGATTAATATATCTCTGATGACGACAGACACATTAAATTGGCTTCGCGCGGATGTATAAATTATTCATACTGGCACATAAAAGTGAAATTTGCACTGTATTGTTCAATAATTTTTAGATCAGTGCATGCCTAGAATGTTGGACAATTTCCAATTCAATATTAGGGTTAGAGTTATACATTATAACTTGGGGAAATGTGTTGGCGTTTATGCAATAAACGTGTGTGTGTGTGTGTGTGTGTGTGTGTGTGTGTGTGTGTGTGTGTGTGTGTGTGTCTAAATACATATATAATATTTGGGGTGGGCTAAGTTTAATTGCAACCAAGTCTGACCACTAGGGTTTCTGACATCTTTCGAACAGCAGAGTCCAGAGATAGGCAATGTAGGCATACATCAATAACTCTGCAGTGGTAATTGTAGCTTCCTGCATGGTCCACATTTCCATTTTTTCATGCAGCGCAAGGAACTATATTATAGTATACTGTATTTTTATATTGAGCTTAGCCTATATTTCTATCTGTTCTCCAATTTTGCAATGGGACCTGGATTTTTGTGTTGACGATGACCCTCAACCTGTCCAACTACTTCTCCAAAGTGAGTGACACCCACAACACTAGAGGAAGCAACCATGATTCGGTGCCACCCAAATTTAGAACAAACATGGGAAAATTCTCGTTCTACAACTCTGCCACCAAAATGTGGAATGGCCTGACACCATCCATTAATGTGTGCAACACTGGTTTCTTTCGAAATTGGTCTGGAGAAAAAAAGGATCTGCAAGGACAATAAAGCGTCTGTCTGTCTGTCTGTCTGTCTGTCATTTTGCTATTAAGTTAATGAAATGCCACCCTGTTGCCACCCCGTTTTTTCAATGCAAAATGGCAACATGGCCGCCATGTGAATATGGTCAGATAGTGTTCATTTGTTATGGTATGTTGATGAATTGAATACATAGGACCACAATGGAAGTCCCTGGGATTTTTCTGTGTTATCCTTTTAGCCTTACTGTACCCTGTGCTGTTTACATTTCTGACTAATAAAGTATTCAATCAATCAATGACCATACTGTAGTCAGGTGCAGCACAGTCTTCAGTGACAATATTGTTCAAATAAATCTGATCTGATGTCCACAACCCTGTCATCTTACGAACATAACTCTGGAGCACAGCTCCAATGATGTACTTTAATGCAGGACTGTAATGCTGCCCAATGCCCAGGCCAGAGAAATAAAACACTTTTTCTTTTTTGTTCTGCCAAACTGGTTGTGCAGCTCAGGGCCCCCCATCAGAATACCAATCTACAAATCTCTCTCTCACTCCACCACTTCCACTTTCCATTCGCTTTTTATTCGTCCGTTTCGATTGGCAATTTCTTCCTGCAGGCCTCTGGGGGGGCCAGCAGGCTTTTCTGCCCGACCAATTTTGTCTGTAGGTTCATACCTTCAATCCAGACCCTCACCTCTCTCTTCCTCTCTCTCATTCTGTTTT
This sequence comes from Gymnoscopelus braueri, assembly GCF_963280865.1. Taxonomy (NCBI): domain Eukaryota; kingdom Metazoa; phylum Chordata; class Actinopteri; order Myctophiformes; family Myctophidae; genus Gymnoscopelus; species Gymnoscopelus braueri. The sequence continues at coordinate 36,769,874 of NC_137608.1, forward strand.
CAGCTAGGGGTGCAACAGTGCATCGATTATAAAATATTGATAATTTAATCAAATAAATGATTACTAATCGATACCTATTTTGGGCATGTCATTATGGGCAAATGTATTATATTAAAAACAACAATTGAAAATAGCATTCCTACAAGCTCACAACGCGTCGCGATGTAGCGTTGTGAGCTTGTAGATGCTATTTTCACAATTTGTCACAACACCGTTGTGTGCCAAAGATACAATAGGGCTTAAGTGGCTAATTGATTCATTGATATGATATATATTTTTTAAAGCTCTTCTCGATTATTCGATTATTCGGAAATCAATAGAATAATCACTTAAAAAATAACCGATATTTGCAGCCCTACTTTCAGCCCCGATCCTCCTCCATCTGCCCTCCGGTCCTCAGGCCTTATCAATACCTCTGATCCTGGCCATATAGCTCCTTGTATTGGCCGCGATCAGGAAACGTAAAAACATGGCCTGCTGTGGAGGAATCACAGGGACTTCACCTGCTGTATTCAATCCCCTTGTTCCTCTTTGCCACCACAACCAGAGGACAGAGGAGAGGGAGGAAGGTGCAGGAGAGAGGACAAGAAGTGATGAGGTGATGAGGTTAAGGAAAGATGATGAGGAGATGGGGCATGAAGATCAAGAGAAAAGATGTGAGGGGTTCAGTGGGGGAAGGCAGTTAACACAAAATGGGAAGAGTGTGTTTCCATGTATGAGTGTTTGTGCACATGCGCAATCACTTGCACAGGTTTACCCTCCCCCTTGTGTGTGTGTGTGTGTGTGTGTGTGTGTGTGTGTGTGTGTGTGTGTGTGTGTGTGTGTGTGTGTGTGTGTGTGTGTGTGTGCATCCATGGTGGCCAAGGCCATTTGGAATTAGCCTTACTAGGCAGCAGTTCATTCAACTCAGAGCTGTGGGAGCAGAAAGAGAGGCTTATTTAAATGATAATGAGGAACAATCCATTGGATTTGGTGATGGGCACTGGGAGAGGAAGAGAGAGGCAGTACTGGGTAGGAGGGAGGGAGGGAGGGAGGGAGAGAGAGAGCGAGAGGGAGAGAGAGAGAAATCCATTAAAAACGCCAGTGGTTCGTAAGCCACAGGGCCAGTGTACAGCTAAACACTCTCTCTTAAAAGCCATTATACATGGCTCTCAATGGATTTCTGCTGCGCTTAGGACTTCAAAAGGATTTAAGAAGCCGCCCGAGAGGGGAGGGGGGTGGTTAGGAGGGGGAGGGGGGGGTGGGTATGTGCACTGTTTGTGTTGTTTGTATGGTCAGGTGGCGTTGGAGGGGTGGGCTGGGCAAAGGGTTAGGGTGGGGGTAGTCTGGAGGCTGGCGGTGGGAGGTGAGAGATGGCGCTGGGATGCTGAGTTAAGTAAACAGGGCTCTGTGGAGGTGGAACGGCACTAAATCTGCCCACTAATCCTCTTCCCCCTAAAAGAAAATAAGAACAAGGCGGGGGGGGGGGGGCGGGGGGGGATTCTTCCGTCTAGTAATTTCACCCACTACTTTACACTTGTAAACCTCTGATGTAAAATAAAGCAGATTCTGATTCTTCTGATTCAAGTCAAGCTACTGGTGTTCCACAATCATGGGTGAAGAAGGGGAGGAAGCACCACAGAGCTAGTTAGCTTAGGGACGTTCAGGTGGCGCAGTGCTAAAGTCTCTGCCCAGTGCCCATTACCGCGCCCGGACGCTAGGGGTTTGAAACCTCTGCGGTGCATCCGGCTTGGCCGGGGCGTTCCAACGATCACAAATCTAATCAAATAAAACTTTATTTATATAGCACATTTACAAACAACGACTGTTGACCAAAGTGCTTCACAGAAAAATAACAAAGGCAAGTGCACTCACGCACGTGACAAAAGAAAAACATAAACAGCATAAAATAGATTAATAGAATTAGAAAATCTACTCATGTTATTAAAAGCAAGTTGGCAGCGTTTGCGTATCGACGTTGTATGTGCTCTCCATAGGACTAACTGCACGAGTTACTAAATTGGAGTGTAAAAAATTACTCTAAAAGACTATTTATAAAAATAAATGGTAGCACTTGCTATGCATCCTATGTGTATAACGCATCATGAACATACTTATAATTCATTATAATCTACTCATAACCCTGTATAATCAGATTTATAAGAGCTCATAAATACTCATAATGCTTTATAACCATAACCATATCACATTATAAATCTTGTTATAGTGACTTATCAGTTCAAGTATAAATACATTGTATTATGCTTATAACACTTGATGATTACAGTTATAAATATTCATAACAACGTATAATGCAATCATAACACATTATACAGCATGTTATAATGACTTATAATGTCAAGTATTATAATACTTCATAATTGCTACCAAATAAATAAAGAAATAAAAAGAGCAAGTTAGCTCAGTGTGTGCGTGTGTCTGTGTTTTTTATACCCCACCACTCTCTGCCACAGACACTAGAGATGACCCGCCCACCCTGTCTAATTCCCTTAATCTTCATGTGGCTTTAGTTTGCCACACAGCTACTATCACCCAGTCAAAAATAAAAGAGATCAAGCCCACAGCACGTCTATGAAACTACAACAAGCAACGCCCACTGTTTGTTGTACTTCCTCTCTTTCCTTTCTCTCTCTCTCTCTGCTTACAACTGACCAACATTTGATGCACGACTGTTTTTACTTTCCGTCCAGGTGGTGTTGCATTCGTCTCCATTTCCTTTGGGAGGGAAGACAAGAGGAATCCATTTTACACGGAGGCCTCCATCACCGCAGAGGAATCATTAGTTAAGAGCCTTTAAAGTGCACACCGGCTGTCTGATGCTGGGCAATAGAGCATGTTTAAGGAAAATTAGCACTCTCTCTCTCAAAGCGCTGGCAGAGATTACACAGAGCTGGGGGACAAGAAGGGAGAGGAGACAGAGAGGGAAGGAGAGCAACAGAGTTAGAGAAAGCCAGGGTGACTGAGGGAAAGATACAGTGTAAGAGAAAGGGTGTGCGACAACAGAGAGAGAGAGACAAATAGAGAAAGAAAGAGAGACTGTCAAATGGAGGGATGGATATTTATAGAGAAACAGTAAAAAAGAGAAGGTAATTGATCAGGGGCAGAGGAAGAGGGCAAGAGACAGACAGACAGACAGACAGACAGACAGACAGACAGACAGACAGACAGACAGACAGACAGACAGACAGACAGACAGACAGACAGACCTATATTGATAGATACAGTATTAGATAGATAGAAGATATATATTAGGTAGATTAAGGAGACTGATGATCAGTGCACCTGTATGTATGTGTGTGTGTGTGTGTGTGTGTGTGTGTGTGTGTGTGTGTGTGTGTGTGTGTGTGTGTGTGTGTGTGTCATTTACTTGGCAGCAGATTAGAGAGACATGCCACATCTGACACCGTCTGCCGTTACAGCGTGCCATTTTCAGCACCCTCCATCACCACCCCCCACTCCATCTCTCTCTCTCACTCTGTCTCTCTCCCTCCTTGCTTGCCGTGACAGGCCTGTCAAATCACCATCTCCCTTTTATCTCACAAGCCCGCCTCTTCCTTCCTGAATTTTCATTACAAAAACAGCCTTTTACACAAGTTCATGAGAAAAGTGCAGGGAATGACAGAGATGGTTGGGGGGGGTGAGCGAAGGACAAAGAGGGAGACACAGGACAGAGAGGGTAAGGGGGTAGAAAATAAGGGGCGAAGATGGAAGGTTAAAGAGTAACAAATGAGGATGGGTGGCCTTTTTTTCTTCCTTCATTTCTGGAATTTTTCTCAGCATTGAATGGATTAAAACAATGCAGTTTAACAAGTTCATTAAAATCACTCTTCACTTCATCATTCTTCCCCCTCTCATAATGCCTCTGCCAAGAAGCAAAAGCCCCCCGCCAACCGCCAACCGCCCCCCTCCTCCTCCTCTCTCTCCGCCTCTGTCAGCTGAATGAACTGTCTGATTTAATTTACTTTGGTTTGGGAGGCCCTGACTTGACAGGCGTTCGTTAGGAAAGCATATTTCCACATTCATTTTAAAATGAGCCGCTTGGGATTTTCTTTGCATAAATTTTCATTACTCCTCCCCTGTAACTAAATTGCATTATTTCATCCGGCAACCGTGCTCAAACGCCAACCCCATTGGTCTCCATTTCTGCACTGGCCTCCTACCAAACGGGATAGGGAGCCCAACACGCTGATAATGTGGAACGGTAATTTTAAAGGAATGCTCCATCGTCAAAATTGTGGGTGTGATATTAACTGTGTCGATAAATGCAAAAGTACATACAATACTGGCTGAGAAAAGCGCACAATTTCAGTTCCATTTTTAACGTACAATTTTAGAATTACCAAGAATTCACTGCAAGGGATGAGTTCTTGAGCATTTCACAACGCCGTTACCTCTAGTGGCAGAAGGGAGAATGGCTGTAGACGTCCGCATGACTCATTGTTCGGTAAGTCTGTGTTGCTTTTTATGAAGTGCTTTCATGATACAGAGAGTGTTGACGGGCTTAGCACCATGAAAAAACTGTGCAGAATTCATTTAAAGGTGCATTTCAATGCAAAATACAGATGAGTTTAAGGAGCACATGACTTTATGGAGCACATACTTTTGCACACTTTCCTGAATCCGGCCACCATATGTTGCCTTTGAACTTATTTGCCTTCAGAGTTAATGACAGTTAATAGATTTTCTCAGTCGTGTCATCTGTGGTACTCTAATTCCATGTAGCGTTAAATGGCTCAGTAAAAATAATGACCATATATTATGCAATAGTAGCACGACCAAAAACCTCACGGAGGGACACTGCTGAGAACGCGTAGGTTTCAATCGACTAAGCTTCACTTATATACTGTAGACTTGGAAAAGTGTCACAACCAAAATACCTAATGAATCACAGACCGTGGCTGGGAATCAATTACACTGAAGACTTGTAATGTATTTCAGACGGTCCCTTTAAACTCTCGTCTGTTCTGGAGGAGGGTTGGTGAGGTCAGCCCAGCACCTGGTGGAACTGCTGTTAGGTCATGTCTGCGTTTAAACGGCTGCCACGGGGCCAACGATGTGACGCAGCATGAGTGGCCTAATCACTTCCTGTCTGTGTGTTGTGTGCTGCCAGGCATGCAGGGGCTGGCTGGTCGACCTTTTCCCAACACGCCAGGGGGATTTACGAGGTGAGAGCTGGGAACAGCAGGGGGACGCTTACTGCTACGTCGGGCTGCCCTCTCTTCCGAGCCCCTGTGAACCCACCCAACCAACCACACACACACACACACACACACACACACACACACACACACACACACACACACAGGCCCCCACTGTTCCCCCACTCTCTAGGCCCCTCTGACCTGGCCTATGAAAGCAGATAGCCTGGGTCTCTGTAGGAGGTCTGTGTAGCCCTGAGAAGGGGTATGGGGGTCTCACCTCACTGAGCTGCTCTTTGGAGTTGCTCCTGTTGGGTCGGCTCAGCTCCTTCACCGCCTCTTCCTCGCTCACCTTGAGCGGCCGCACGGTCAACGCTTTGATCTGCGGGAAAAGTAGAAGAGCGTCATCTTCAGACCCAACATTGAAACATTGTAAATAGAACAACAACAAAACCCAGCTCCTTTGTCTGCAACAATCAACTCTTTCAGTCAATTATGTGACATAGCACAAGAGAAACAACGGCTAATGGAATACAATCAACTACTGTGTTTATTTCTTGTGTTTTTTGAAGAACGTGGCTCCTTTTCCCTGACTCTAAATAAATGTCTGTGACCAATATGTGAAGAAATCTTATCAAGCCTCAAAATCAATGTAAAAGTCACTATTCAGTCACATACTGCTTGCATCCAGAACTACATGTACCCATCACATCAGATGCCTCCCCTGTACTGTCTCCCTCTCCGCTTGCCTAATGTCTGTTTCAAAAAAGAAAACAAGACTAGGATGAAATCCCAAGAGCATTTTTCAAATGTATTTGACGGATCTATTATTTAATTTAAATTGATATTTAAATAGATTAAATCGAAGTGTTGCACCCCTACTTAAGGAATTATAATTATTTGTTTAGTTTTTTTTACAAACACCATCCACTTTGAACGTCCAGAGAAAGAAAACAGGTGCACCTCTCCAAGATAGGACATTTAACAAAGCTGGAAGTACACTACACCCCCAGACCGTCCGGGGAAGGAAAACAAGTTATGATACCGTAACCCCGGAAGTATACCATTTGGTGAAAGGCTACACCATGGGCTACACTTTTAGCTTAGTAGTTATTTAAACATGTAATCTACATACACAAACAAACAAGACACGACAAGTCATGTATACCAGCATGCCTTCTGTTGTAACACACCCTAACACAGTAGGACCAAATTTAGCTGAAATGACTACATTACCCATAATGCACCCTGACAGTGCGTCCACCTCGGCGGAGCTGGACATTCAGTGAGCCATGCATGGCTGATCAAACCAAATATAATTTGAAGTAAATGCTTGCAAAGTGTTTGAGAAAACAAATGAAACGTGCTTTACCAAATAGTCAAAGTCCATAGCAGTCCTCCAAATGGAAGCACACACACCACAAATAAGGTAACACTGACATTCACTACAGACAGTACAGTACATTTCACATTTCCTTAACTCTTTAAGACCGGGAAAGCATCTGTGTGCCATTTTTAGATTTCTTTGGCTATTCAAAAATAGCAGATATACAAGCTCATAGCGCTATGAGCTTGTATATCTACTATTTTTGAAAAATCATGAAAAGTTTTGATTTTTTCCGTTTTTTTTGACAGACCTTTGTAACTCAAATCTTTGCTTCTGGTGGTTCCTGGAACTAAATATTTTACAAATGTTCGCTTAAAAAAATATATAATCCAAGATTTTGCCAAGAATTTTCCCAAAATAGCAGATCTACAAGCTCATAGAGCATGTATATCTGCTATTTTTGAATAGCCAAATAAATCTAAAAATGACACAAAGATGCGTTCCCGGTCTTAATGGGTTAAATGTGAAAAGGATCCGAGTAAGGATTGATGAACTGAATTACGTCAGGGTCTGCTCTGTGGAATGAATTCTGCCTTATTTGTGTGATGTGTCTCAATTTTGACTCTTATTTTGTGTCTCAGTATCAGCATGTGTTGGCTACATGCAATGCAGCAGCCCAAACAGAATTTGAACACCTGCAATCCCTGAGCTGGTCACACACAAAATGTAAACAATGGTAACCAATGGTAGTGTTAACTGTAATGAAGATGGTGGTGGTAGAGAGGAGAAACACTTAACAGTTGTAGAAGACTGTGTTATAAAAATTATGTCAACAATATTCTGAAGTGGGATGGATGGAAAGGAATATACACACATAATAATAATAATAATAATAATAATAATAATAATAATAATAATAATCACATTAAGTGTTTACAGAGCCTGGCTTGTGACTGAATAGTCACAGGTTTGATCACAACTAAAAGGTTTCCAACACAAACAGTCAATGTGTCCTTGAGCAAATCAATGAAGCCACAATACCTGCCCACTAAATGAAAGCTTCTCTGGTTAAATATTTTAAACGTCGATTCAGACACACTAAACCTGTCTCTACCTCTACAGTTACTCTGGAGATGAGTTTTGTCAAAATACCCCCCCCCCCCCACACACACACACACACACGCACACACACAAAAGATCAGTATATCATACACATTGTGAACCAAACATGTGTGACTTCATGCCACACTGCTGGGCTACGCCAGATTTGAATGACTTAATGTTTTATAGCATGGCCAGCCGGCCACCAGTGTGTTTGGCACCGAGCTGGACCTCCAGCTAGCCAGATGGGAGGCTGGGAGGTGAACTAGCTTGGCATTTGTGTGCGTGCGTGCGTGCGTGCGTGCGTGCGTGCGTGCGCACACACACAGACACACACCAGGGAAACAGAGGTGCCGGCTGCAGGGAGTGATAATCCATTTGACTACAGCAGCTCACGCTCAGCGGCTTGCCTGGTTGGTGAATGTGCGCACCTGTGTTTGTGTGTGTGTGTGTGCACACACGCTCGTGTGTGTGTGTGTGTGTGTGTGTGTGCGTGTGCACGCATGTGGTGGCTGGTGGCCCCACAGTCTCCTGATCTCCACTGTAATTTAAGCAGATCACTGCTACAATTAACCTTTCCCGGTAAATATCAATTATAGCCCCCGGGCTAGGGCTGGAATTAAAAGGGTCATCAGCAAATCTGACAGGTCCTGTACGTTACCACCTGGCCTGGGAGAGAGGGAGAGGGAGGGAGGGAGGGAGAGGATGAGGGGGAAAGGGAGAGAGAGAGAGAAGGGGGAGAGGGAGAGGGACATGGAGGGAGATAGGGAAAGAGGGAGGGAGGGAGAGCTGTGACTGAGGGGAAGGAAGCAGAGGAAGAAAGGGGGATAGAGGAGAAAGGGAGTGAAATAAAGAGGTAGAGAGCGAGAGAGAGAGAGAGCGTGTTTGTCTACCCTTGTGTCTACTAGCACATAAGCCAAGTAGACACAATTCCCTTTTAATTACCCTGCTGCCGCCAGGATCAACCCCCTGATTGGCCAAGGGGACTTAACGAAGCTCTGAGGTCAGCGGTGACAGCCAGGGAGGTGTGTGTGTGTGTGTGTGTGTGTGTGTGTGTGTGTGTGTGTGTGTGTGTGTGTGTGTGTGTGTGTGTGTGTGTGTGTGTGTGTGTGTGTGTGTGTGTGTGTGTGTTTTGGTGGTGGAAGGAAGTAGTGGTATTGAGGGGGCATGTTGCAGCATGATGCAATCAGGGTGGAAAGAGGAGGAGGAGGAGGGAGAGACATGGCAGGTGGTTCTAATCAGGTTTGACTTCCACCACCCACTACCACCATCCCTCTCTCTCTCTTTCTCTCTCTCGTCACTTGCTGTCAGGCTAATCACTTCTTGAATCTCAAAATAGATATCGTTCCTTTTTTTATTTCACTTCAATTTTGCACAAAGAGATCACCCGACTGTAGACAGGCAGGAAAGCAATCAGTTAACCAGGCAGTCAGTCAATCATGCGGTCGGTCGGTCAGTCAGTCAGTCAGTCAGTCAGTCAGTCAGTCAGTCAGTCAGAGATGAGCAGAGGTTCAGTAAGTCAGCCGCGTGTTGAGTCTTGGCACACAGTTTATGTCTCGCCACTTTCGAGTGCAACCACTGATTACTTTGTTTACCCAGCATTTGCGAGCGCTGACAAATTCCTGCAGGGACCCCAAAGTGTTTCCACTTCCCTGTGGGGAGCCCTGCCATTGCACACCCCAGTCAGCAATCAGCCCTGCTATTGATCACAGCAGAGAGTCTAATTAGCTACCTGCATTAATGATGCTGACTGGCTGTGGCTGAAGAGAGAGAAAGTGGGGGGTGGCAAAGGCAGGAGGGAGAGATGGACAGAGAGAGATAGAAGAGATAGAGAGCAAGGGGGAGGTAAATAACAGAGAAAAAGGAGGGAAGAGAGAGATAGGATGGATAGAGCAGAGAGAGAGCGAGAGTAGAGAAGAGAGCGGGACAGAACGGCAATTGATCCTGGCATGTATTCACCTCCTTTGACAAAAGATTGGCAGCCCTGGTGGCCTGTGATTAAGGCAGGGAGCTAATTTCTTTGTCTGGGGGACGTGCTTTAATTGGCCCTCAGCTCCCATCTGTACAGCCGATGTTGATTTTCCTTTTTTTGTGGCTCTCGTAAATGCTAAAGGGCAAGTGAGAAAGCTCGGCAATAAGGCCCATCTCCTCCTCAGAGATGCAACTGGGTAACATGATGGAGGTCAAGGTCGCTAAGCCCCCCAAATCCCCCTCCACCCCGCCCTTCCTCCCATGGCACATTGCACCGAGGATCATGGGAAGTCTTTGAAATGCACTCTGGGTAAGCTAGGGGGAATTGGGCAGTTTTAAAAGGCGTTTTGTTCTCTTTTTTTGCCGTCATGCAGATTAATTTTGTTTACAACAGCAGTGGATTGGACCTCGTGCAGCACGGGGCAAGGTTAAGCAGGTTGAATTCAAACACAGAGAGCGAGTGAGCCATGTGTGCATGTGTGCGGTTGCGTACGTACATGTGTCACACCGCTACTGTGCACGAAGGAAAAGGAGTGAGGGTGTGAGGGCCCTGTGTTTTACATGAATAATGTACTGGAAATGAGCCCCATTAGTCTCGGTATTGAACATGTCTGAGGACCACCACCCCCTCTCTCTCTGGAGGCTCCCACTCTGTGCTCTTTAATTATCTTCAAAAGGCCCGCCAGCATCTTAATTTCACCCCCAAGTTGAGTAGCGAGCTAGCTATACAGCACTGACTCGGGCCTTGCTCATTTACACTACGGCAGTGCAGGGTTGAATTCACAAAGCCAAGGCTCTAAGCGGAGGGGGAATATACCAGATTTCTCTATATCTCTCACAGAATAACCTGTTGGATCCCAACCAGTCAGGATTCAAGCCAGCCCACTCCACTGAAATAGCACTTCTCGCAGTCACAGAGGCACTCCATGCTGCTCTGGCTACCTCCCACTCTGCAGTCCTCATCCTGCTTAACCTACTGTATCTACAGCATTTGATACAGTCCACCATCAGCGTCTTCTGGACACCCTTTCTGACCGTGGCATCACTGGGATGGCACTCAGTTGGTTCTACTGGTCAGACCTACAGTACTAGGTTTCATATCTGAAAGGTTCTTTCTGGAACCAAAAATAGTTCTTCTATCTATGGCATCACTCTGAAGAACCAGTTTTGGTTGCAGTTGGCACCTTTTATTTTTCTGTGTGTATGCAGATATCTTGATTATGTGCTCACATTTTGTTTTGCTATCTAAATGTGTTTTTGCGTGACCAGTGACCACAAATGCTTAATGCTCTGGATAAGAACGTCTGCTAAGTAGTTGTAGCAATAGCAGCACTGGTAGCAGTAACAGATGGCTAAGAGTTTGTGCTCAGACTCTAACCAGTCTCACCTCTCTCCCTCTATATATCTTTCCCCCTTCTCTGCCCTGATGTCAGCGAAACCCATCACATTCATTTCCTCTGAAGACAGACACAGTGAAGTGTGAGTGAGCAGTGAAAATGCCATCATTCCAGCTTTAATGAGCAGGTGCACCGTGGGGGTGGGGGGGGGGGGGGGGGCAGCGTTGTGTCCATCATCTGGAGGTCAGCGGGGGTTATGCTCTGTTGTTCTGTTTTCATTCCACTTGTTCTGTTCCTGTCTCGCCTTGTAGGCGTGCGTGCGTGCGTGCGTGCGCGTGGGGCGGTCTACCATTTCCTCCTAGCAAAATGAGGAGACTCTTGGCCCTTCCTTCTTCTATCCCTTCTTCCACCTCTCTTAATCTCCCATCCGTCCATCCCTCCCTCCATCCCTCCCTTTCTGTGGCTCCACAGCCATCCGTCATGTGTCAGTAGCAGTCAGGGAGGTTGTGCCTCAACCTCTGTGCGGCCGTCAGTCCTCATTAACCTCCAACGTTGAACCTGCTCCCTCCAACCAACACATCCCCCCCCCCCCCCGCCTTCCCTCCACCTTGCCTCTGCCGTCAACGCAACGTTCCCTGCTCTTCTCTTCACCGCCACTTCTTACCAATCTCCTCCTCCTGCCGAGAGGAGAGGAGAGGAGAGGAGAGGAGAGGAGAGGAGAGGAGAGGGGGAGTTGGGGGTGATGAGGATGGATACAGATCCTTCCCCTAATTTGTTCTGAAAAGTGTCTCCCGCACAGAAAAGGGGGACCCTAACCCCTATTAACCCATTAAGACCTGAGGCGATTCTAGAAAAAAATTCTAAATCCTAACAGTTTTTTGAAAAAATAAATAAAATAAAATTTCAATAATTTTCAAAAATAGCAGATCTACAAGCTCATAGCGCGGCACTCGGTGCCGCGCTATGAGCTTGTATATCTGCTATTTTTGAATAGCCTAAAGAAATCTAAAAGTGACACAGATGCGTTCCAGGTATTAATGGGTTAACCCCACAGAAAAGGGCTGCCGCTACTGCACACAGCGCCGGTGAAGGTGGAGGTAGAGAGAGGGATAGAAAGCGAGAGAGAGAGAACAGTGAAGGGGGCATGTGTGGGTGGCCCCCCGGCGGGCAGGGGGGGGGGGGGGCGCAGGAACACCGGCTCAATCTATCAGCTCATTATCCAGCCCTCCGTCACCTCCATCGATGCCTACACCACCCAACCCCTCCACCCTGCGTCGGCTGGGTCGCCCGACAAGTGCACTTTAGGGCCAAGGGGCCAAATTGATTCATCTGCCTTCATTTTCCTCAGGCTAAGAAGTGGCAGCTGCTTCGGATTGCAAAGGTGTGGGGGGGGAGGGGGTACTGAAGCTGTAAGCCTGGGTGACAGAAAGAAAGAGACAGGGATGGTGCATATGTGGATGTGGGGGGGGGGGGGGGGGGCAAGTAATGGAGGTGTTCCTAGCTTTGTTCTCCAGCTTCACTCATCCTCCTTCCTCCCCTTTTTACACCAACACTTCCCTTCCTCCCTCCCTCCCTCCGTACCACAATAGCTATCAACACAACATGCGCGATTGCCTATGCACGCGCACACGCACTCACACACACACACACACACACACACACACACACACACACACACACACACACACACACCTTCCCAACCCGCAAAATCCCAGGTTGGAAATTAGCCCAAGGACAAGCCAGTGGATTTACTACGGGGACAGCAAATGGATTTTTGCTTTTATTTTGACGACTCCCAGTGTATCCATTACCCCCTGCACTTAATCATCCATTATTCATGGAGCACGCCCAATAATAAATGACCACATAAAAAGGGATACACATATTATACAAGGTTCTCAAATGCCCCCATAACTCTCTAGACGAGTACACCACGAGGACTACGTCGCATTCGTGAGCATGGGGGCACAAATACGAGCTCGTGAAATAGCGACAATATGCCATTTCTATTCCTTGGCGATGATAGCAGGGCCACGCAAAGTCAGTTGGTGGGTTAAAAACTAAAAAACAACGCCCGCTAAGCGGCAATTTAGAGGCCATAACCCGTTAGTCTTTCAGCGGCGCATGTTGTGTTTGTGTCCATAAGGATGTGTACCACACATTAACCCATTAAGACCTGGGACGCATCTGTGTAATTTTTTGATTTGAGCTAAAAAGCATTATTTTACACTTTGGCTATTCAAAAATAGCAGATATACAAGCTCGTAGCGCGGCACCGAGTGCCGCGCTACGAGCTTGTAGATATGCTATTTTTTTTAAATCGTGAAAATGTGTGGAAATCTTTGAATATATATTATTTTAAAGCGATTTTTTTAACTCAAATCTTTGCTTCTGGGGGTCCCTGGAACAAACTGTTTCGAGAAGGTGGTCTGCGGCCAAATTCATATCGTTCTGGGGGTCCTTCATATGAAAAGGTTTGAGCACCACTGACATAGAAACATACGTTTTTCAGAAAACTGTTGGTATTTAGAAGACATTTCTAGAATCGGCTTCAGGTCTTAAAGGGTTAAATGTTAAGCAGGGCAGATCAAACGCCCCGGCACAGTACAAGAACACTCACAGAAAGTCAGTGTGTATTTGAAGCCAGAAATTAAAACGTGTGTGTGATTTTGGTGCCTGAGTGGATGGTTGCAACATACTGTAGAAGATTACACACTGGTAAAATCACAGATGACAGAGAGTTTATAATTAGGCTTTAAATATGGTTTAACATTTTTTCATCATATTATATACAGTTTAAGACATCCAATTGGAATAGATCTACGTTGATTTGATTCAGATTCTATTTGTTCTTGGTCTATTCTAAAGCCTATGGTTAACAGGCGGGCATGTTGGAGGTGCAGACCGCCCTCCTTGACCTGATTCTCAGCTTGTGGAGCCCCCGAGGAGAAGCCCGGGAGTCCCTGTGAGGCCCTGTCTGGAACAGATGAGTTGGGGAGAGGAACCGTTCCCCTGTGGCTCCTCACACCTCTACAATCACTCTCACCACCTGCCTCCTGGGAGGGAAGGGGGGAGAGAGAGAGAGAGAGAGAGAGAGAGAGAGAGAGAGAGAGAGAGAGAGAGAGAGAGAGAGAGAGAGAGAGAGAGAGAGAGAGAGAGAGAGAGAGAGAGAGAGGCAGAGAAGGGGTGGGGGGTGCACCTGCTACCAGAGTGTGTGAACCCATCCCTCAGTACCGGTCCCCAGGGGGTCCTGCCAACCACACTGGCACACACACACACACACACACACACACACACACACACACACACACACAAGTATACACATATGCTATGCACGCACGTGCACACACACACACACACACACACACACGTGTGCGCACACACACACAGAGTTGGCATGTGGTGCGTGTGCTTTTAAAGGCACCATGTATGCATGGACAAACACACAGATCCCCCAGAGGACTCTCACCTGTCAGCCTGGGTCATTAGAACAGTATCTGGTCTGCTCTGATAAGCACAAGGCCTTAAGGACAGACACCCTGGCCTCCGTCTCGTCTCCTATCCCCTCCTCTCACCTCCCTCTCACCTCCTCTCCTCCTCCTCCCTCCCTTCTACCCCATCTCTATACTTCATTTCTCCCCCTGTCCCTTCTCCCCACTACCTCTCCTCTCATAAATCTGCCCTCCCTCATCTCCCCCCATGCCTCCTCTCTTTCCTGCCCTCTCTCTTTCCCAGGCAACCCCTTTCTCAATGCTACACAGTCAAAACTGGAGCGTTCATTTAGGTCTGAGGGTGTTAAAATGGACCGCTATAAGAGTCCAATCTCCGACTCTCACAGCTTCGTGAATCGTTTATTCACGAAGAATTAGGGCAGGGAATGTCAAAATTCTACTGATGTTCTTGGAAAGAAATGAAGAGAGAACGAGATTTTGGATTTGTTGTTACCAAAAATTATGCAGATCTTCCTTCATTCTCGTTTTCCTTGGTAAGGAAGGCGGGGGCTTTGATTCTGGCACAACTTATTACTGCTGAAAGCAGTGAGCACATTCTGCAAGAACTAATAGGACTTATGCATGCAAGACAAATTCAAACAACATTCACTTTGGCAACTCTGAGTTTGTGTGTGTACTGTATGTTCTTGAGTAAATGTGCATGTGTGAGTTCTTTCTTCCTTTTTTTAAAAGCTCAGCATGATTATTTGCAAGTCAAATTAGTTTTTTGTCTTTCAAAAAAAGAGTATGCCTCCACAAAAGCAGAGGCCACTACATGCAAATGAGGTTGCAGTATATATGCCCTCGATCACCCCAGGCCTCGGCAGGAACAACTTGCAGTGAGAGGGAGTAAGAGACAGATGTATTAATCAATGGTCACGTATGATGCTTTCCTTCGCCACGTTCTAATTTTCAGTTGGCCTTTAGGTTATAAAGTATTATTAATGTAATGTGAGGAAAACAAGAAACACACATCAGTTCAAATATATTTAAATGGCATGATTGCAATGGGGAGAAAATAAATGAGTAATAACCACAAAATACATTTTAGAGGGAAACAAAGGAATTGCAACTCATTGAGTGAACGGCATGGATGTCAACTGATACAACCTCTAATGGCTAGAGATACAGAAGGAGTAAACAATCTTATCAGCCGATAAGATTCTGTTAATGAGACAGAGCTCCCTTGGCACACAGAGTCAAAATGCAACAATTGTGAGAGAAATCTGTAGAATCTCCTGCCACAAAAAAGCATTATTATTCTTACAAAATTGTATAGTTTGATATGTAATAGCACATTATTTAGTAGCATTTAAGGGTAATTTATTTTATCTTATTGATGTAACTCACTTTGACCTTTAGAACACAATGTTTTGTTTGCGTTTGTAGGGCATTCAGGCCAGATAGATGTTGAAATAGCATACACATATACTGTCGACATTACAGACATGAGGGATATCCAGGACTAACAAAGTTCACTGAACGCTTAACCACGTTCAACCTGCAGTCCCTATTTTGAGCATGTCATTATAGGCAAAAAAGTAAAAAAAAAATATTCTTGCAATTTTTCAAGTTTTTGAAAATTGCGAAAATAGCGTATGCAAACAAATACAAGCTAACGTAATTTAAAAGTGGTTCCTTGTCTGTGACCTTGCTAAGAGTGTCTTGTGTTGTGACACACTTTAGAGTCCAGACCCACAGGTTGAGAAACTACACTACAGTCACTGGGCGTATGTCATGGGTATGAGAGTGAAAGTGATGAAAACACCAATTTTCCCCCCTCTCCTGCCTGGAAATTATCTTATTATCACTTGCAGATATGCTCTTTTTTTTAAGTGTAAGCTTTGCATTCTCTCCCGCCGCATCACACCTGATAACTTTGTCGCCTTCACACGTACCCTGAGAAACGTTTAATTTCCTTTAACGTAATCTGAAATAATTATCAGCCGTTGCCGTCCTACACATACGTAAGGGTGGAAAAAAGGGGCTTCAAAAGAGTTCACATATTCACAGCCCCCCCCCCCCTCCTCTCACACACACACACACACACACACACACACACACACACACACACACACACACACACACACACACACACACACACACACACACACACACACACACACACACACACACACACACACCTCACAGGAAAGCTATCATTTCTCAGGATGTAATTAAAACATTGTAGATTATATCAGGAGGTAAAAAGGAAATTAGTGTGTGATAATAAGAAAAAAAAGAGATGAAGTAATTTTGAAAGTTGTAACATGGTGAGTGTCAAAGTTCTCTCTCACTCTAGTTTAAACCAGGCCAGCAAGTGACTATTTCACAGGCCGCCCAGTGAAATTACTGCTATGTCCAAGTCTTTTCGATAAGACATATCAAAGGGGGATGGGATAGATGGAGAGAGACTGAATGACAATAGCAGAGAGGTAGAGAACTAGAGACAAAGAGATGGAGAGATACAGAGAATGGAAAGAGGAAAGAGATTTGGAAAAGGGAGACAACCACAGACACTGGACCTACGTGCATACTGTAGAGCGAAAGTAGAGCATTTCTCATCAAAACCATTCATACAGTCGATGGCTCATTCATACAGGACTACGCCTATATTTGCGATGACAAACTGTGTCGCTTTATCTGAACATTATATTCCAGTTCTGTGTTAATCTACTCCTGATACAAACACCAGTTCAAAAATATATATTTTCGGACAAATTCATCATGTAAAAATAACGTCCCCGGTGCGTAAGGACCTTGACACAGTGCAGTGAGACTGGGACTAGATTCAGGTTGTAGTTTACTACCAGAGAGAGAGAGAGATACTGAGGAGGAGACTGAGGGCCTTGGAAATAGGAGGCAGATGCACAGTAAAATCCAGAGCGTAAGGGTCCTTTTTAACACTCTTATGGTCCGTACACACCGGGAGCGTTTATTTTTGCGCCATAAATTCACATTCATTTAAACCGCTGTCTGTGTTATGAGTACATGCACGTGGATAATATCATCAACCTATATGAATTGAGGCATCACCAAATTAAAAGTTTGATGTGAAATAATTACGTTGCATTTTCGTATCGTTTATTCGCGTCGCTCCTGGTGTGTAATGACGTCGATGATGTTAGAGTTAAATGAACAGTCCAGATTTTCCTGTGTGGAACACATGTAATGAATCAGCCTGGGCTGGATGCTGCCTCCCTCTGATGTCTCTTCCTGCCCTTGGAGACCTTCTGGGACCTTATTGCCTGATTTATACTTAAGTGCGCCAGTGTCGAGTACGAAAATAGCCGATATAAAAGCTCACAATCCAATGATCCACATACTTTAACTACTCCTATGGTGAGCAGAGCAACGTTTTGGTGACCAGGCATATGGAGAAAGGGGATGCGGGCTGTTAGATCCATAGACAAGAGAACTGGTTTGTACTGTAAATATATCTGCTCTCGTTACTTGCTGTGGTTAGAGAACAATATCTCTAAATACACAGTAGGTTGCACATTATGGAGCATTTCATATATCTTAGTTCTGATAATAAAATTACTTAAAATCGTAATAATATCGGCATAGGAAAAAACTATTGTAATAGATATTACTAACCAATTTACTGTACATTTTTAGTTGATTAATGTATAGCAGGGGTCGGCAACCTTTTTGACATGAAGTACCATGTTTTTATTTTCTTGATAGTCAGTGTGCCATATCAACATTATGTTTAATTTTCAGACCACATCAAAATATAATATTTCCAACAGATTTTGATTGTTTTCACATCAGGACATTCATTGTAATGATCATTAGACTCAATAACCCACCTATCTCCCAGACTCCCCAGTCAGTGTTCAGAGTTTGAATGAGTGTAGAATTATGTGCAGGATGTCATTTGCATACAGATTTGAGGGAACTAATTTAATTGACTAAATAAAATAAAAATAAAACCAGAAATCCTCTCTCTCACACTTATGCCAGTGATTACCCTCCACCGTGCCAATGTTGGCACCCGTGGTTGCCTAACCCCGATGTATAGTTTATTATGTCCCCTGTACATTAATCTTCTATTAAAGGGGTGGGGTGGTGGGATGATTATATAGATCATTATGTACAGTGCGAGTGACCCCACATCCCCTCTGCTGCCACTTTGAACCACTGGTTGGTTCATTGCAACAGACGGCCAGCCGGGCCTGCATCACATCAAAGGTAATGTAAATCTCCAGCCGGGACCACTATCAAACGTATAGTGAGATTCAGGTGGCCTGCACATGTTTTTCCACTGTACTTCTCGAGGGAGCTCAGATGCTCTTTTAAAAAGCCAATATCAAATGTTGCAATCACAGAGTTACACACTGAACTATACATTCACACATGGGAGAGTCTTGCCGTCACAACCCGGGTCATCTACAGCTGGTCCCTGAGCAGCCCCCAAACCCCCCCATTTTCCCCCTTTTCATTCATTTTCCCTTCCCTTCCCTTTGCCACCCTATAAACCCCACTTCAGTAGACTATTGCCCCCTGTGGTTTAGAGTGCTGGTGAGAATGGGACGAGAGAAAGAAAATAAATGCAGCAACACACACACACACACACACACACACACACACACACACACACGCACGCACCACCCACCTCCAGACATGACCCCTTCCCCAGCAGAAGGATCAACACTCATTTCACTTGTAACAAATTGATAGATAAGAGGCGCACCGTTGCCCGGGCACCGGCTTTTATCTACCCCCGTGCACAGGCCTGCATGCAGAATGTTTCTAAATCCCCCCATAAGCCCCCGATACCAAAGAACAGAGCTCGCCTTGCACAGCTGACATGCAGAAATATGTTCAAAGGGTGAGGAGGTTATGGGGTTCAGCAGACACTGGCCTTCCAGCTCTGTTTTCGTATGTGTGTTAGATCAGTGGTTCTCAAAGTGTGGTCCAGGGACCCCCTCAGGGTTCATTGAGGTTGTTCCAAATGGACCCTTACAGGTCTGTAACACGGAGAGTGTACAAAATGGAACCAAACGGACCCTCACGGTTCGGTTTGGCTCCATTTGTAGACAGAAACTGGCAGAAAGATGGGAGGGAGGAAAAGACAAAGAGATAGAGGGAGAGAGAGAGGGGGGGGGGTGTAAGGAAGAAATTGTAGGAGGGAGGCGAGAGAAAAAGAGTTAAATACAGGAGAGAAGAGTGCATGGGAGAGAGTGAGATGAACAGCACACAGGAAGACTTCATACTTGTCAGATATGGATGGAGTGAGGCAGAGATACCGGGCTAAGAATGAAACACATCTGCTGTATGAAACTTCCCTTGCAGAGAGGAGAGAAGAGGAGCGGGAGGGAGAAGAATGGAGAGATGCTGAAACGTGGAGAAGAACCGGAGGAAGAGAACAGATGAGGAGGCTTCTCGCCTATTCTTGAGGCCTCTGGCAGTGACATGATGTACCTCTTCACTGTCGGATATATTGGCAATCACTCTCCTACCGGACCACAAGAGAGAGCGAGAGAGACGACGACGGATCGCTCGAAGGAGAGTAGAACGAAGAGGAGGAGGCGGAGGAGGAGGAGGAAGGAGGGAGAGCAGTGAAGATAAGACAGCTCCTCTGAAAGCTTTGGCTTGGTATGGAAATCAGGTCTGGAAACGGGGGAATAAAAGCAGAACGCATAAGCTGTGTGACATGACAGCATCTCGCCTGGAAAAGAGGAGAGATCTATTGCCTGTGCAATTACACGCCTGCATTTGCATGGATATGATCCCTCAAAATGCATGTGCTGAGACTGAGCCCTGCTGTGTGTGTGTGTGTGTGTGTGTGTGTGTGTGTGTGTGTGTGTGTGTGTGTGTGTGTGTGTGTGTGTGTGTGTGTGTGGGTGTGTGCCCGCGCGTGCATGCTTGGGTGTGTGCAGTGCATCTCTCTGCAAATCAGAGTCTGCATATCATAACACACACTACATTGGGTGATCTGACAGACGCTGTTTGATGGGATGTACTGTACCGTACACTACATGAAGCGATGAGCTGCTGTGTAGAAGCAGCAGCCAGTGTTCTAAATTGGGATAAAGGGCCAGTTAATACGATTATGGCTGGAATTTGGCTGCAGATTCTTTAATGGGTAAAAGTCCCCTCAGAAGAAGCCGTCTCCCAGTCCGTGTCCTAACAACACCCCTGCAACCGGGAATTAACCACTTAGACCCTCTATACTTAGTCAAACGGACCTGAGTGTGCTCTTTTTTTCCCCCTCTACAACCAAATAGCTTTGCCGAAAATATTCGATCTTCAAGCTCACAACGTGCTGCAACGTGGCACGTTGTGAGCTTGCAGATCTACTATTTTGGGGGAAAGAGAAGGGATGCTAGGGCTCAAGTGGTTAATAAGACATTCCTCAGGATAAACATAGTCTCAGTTATGTCTAGCCATAACTGAGACATACCATTTTAGATGGTTTGGCATTACACATAATTTTTGTGATTTACAGCTTGTCCAGAGTGATGTACAATGAAAGAGGGTGGGGAAACGGTTCAGCGTCTTGTGCAAATTTAACACAGATTAGCTGCTATGGTATTTGAATGTGAAACATTTAGTTACAGGACAGTCCCTCTCTAACCATTAGCCCTGTAGGCCTTGTGTAAACACTGCCTTTAACTAGGATCACAGGTCAGGGCACTCTGTTGCATGGATCAGGAATTCATACTTAACCATTTGAACCCTCTATACTTAGCAAACTTGAACTCAGTTGGCTCTGTGCAAGTTTGGTCCACTCTTATATTTTTTTAATGAATTCATACTTTTATTTTTATTTCACATCCATTTTCACACTGCGCATCAAAATGTATCACGTTCATTTCTTTGTTCGTTGTTGACATTCAGTGTATGCCACATTTAATCACAACTGCAATACACCACAGCGAAATCTTTTGTGTCAATTTAACCATTTGTAGTTTGGATAAAGTTTGAGTTAAATTAACACTTAGGATTTTGCAGTGCACTTTAAACCCTACTTTTATAAGATTTGTCAGATCAGACCTGTCAGATCAGAGGTGACCTATATATTCATAACCCATAAGCAGCCATTCCAATAGTTTCTATCTGTGTTTATACGATGTGCATTGTGTACTCTGCAGGGCATCAAGCAGCTAAACATCAACATGACAGCACTCAGTCACTGCTCAAATGTGTGTGTGTGTGTGTGTGTGTGTGTGTGTGTGTGTGTGTGTGTGTGTGTGTGTGTGTGTGTGTGTGTGTGTGTGTGTGTGTGTGTGTGTGTGTGTGCGCGATGCACCACTTGGTGGCAGTAATACACTAATATCAAGGGACAGAGACAGACTGAAAGACAGATCTCTCTCTCTCACACGCACACACACACACACACACACACACACACACACACACACACACACACACACACACACACACACACACACACAGTCGAAACTTGAAAAAACAGTGCAGACAGCATGAAAGTCAGTGATATTCTAAGGAGGAGGAGATGAGAGGGAGGGATAAAGGAGGCAAGTGTAAATGGCAGCAGGACCTTGTTGGGGAGAGGAGTCACAATCTTCACAATAAAAAATTCATTGGAAATGGAAACAAGCCCTCAGGGCTTTAAAAAAAATCCTTTTAGCAGCATTTGTATAATCGTAATCGTAAAACATAAACTGTTAATAAAGTATTCAATCAATCAAAACCTTGAATCACCCTGCCTGACATCCTCTCTCCGTTTGATTCTTTCTTTCTCACTCTTTCTAAGCCTCCACCCTGCCTCTCTCTCCTCATCTCTTCCTCCCTCGCTCTCTTGCCACCAATTGCAGTGTCCCTCACTACCTCTTGCTTTGTTATGCATCTCTTTTTTTTTCTCCTACAGTGTCTTCTACTCTTCTCACTACCTCACCCTTTCTCTCTAATAACTGTCTGTACTGAGGAGGAGGAGGAGGTGTCTATCTGCCAGTCTGGATCCCAACACCTTGGAGCTCACACTAGGGCAGGTGGTAGAGGAGGAGAGGGTGTGTGTGTGTGTGTGTGTGTGTGTGTGTGTGTGTGTGTGTGTGTGTGTGTGTGTGTGTGTGTGTGTGTGTGTGTGTGTGTGTGTGTGTGTGTGTGTGTGTGTGTGTGCGTGCGGTATTTGCTGTAGTACATTTTCACATACATGTATGTATCATTTGTCCTCTGCATTTACCCATCCTAACTATTAGGAGCAGGGCTGAAAAAATACACACCCAGGGAGTTTAGACTGCAGTCAAATCCGATCTTTAGGACCGACTGTTCACACTGTTTTTTGCAAGTGATCAGATGGGATCTGTGTGTTCAGACTGATTTAAACAATCGGATTCTATGTGACTTGTTTCTGTTCAGACTTCATAAAACAAATTGTATTCAAATCTGGATATGGCAAAAATCTGATTTAGGCTGGATTTGGCTGCCAGTCTAAACTAGTCTAAGGTTAGGTGTCAGGGACACTTCAACACAAAGACTGGGCGGAACAGGGGGCGAATCAGCGACCTTCTGATTCTCAGATGGCCTCTCTACCCACTCGGCTACGGCCGCCCTATTCCTGTAGTCTTAGTATTATTATTAGCATGTTAGAGACATAATATTTCTTCACATTGAAATAAATCCAGGCAGATTATTTTTTTCATGAGGGAGGAGAAAGATGAGGCACATCCTGAGGAGAGGTAAGAGGCAGGGGGGGAGGGGGGCATGAGGTATTTCTGACACAAGACTGTCACTTCTAGTCTGACAAGGAGCCTTTAGAAATACTACACAGCATGCATATGTGATTAAACATCAATAGATGCATATGAGCACTGAGGTGTACAGTGTGTTTGCACAAGTAAGTCTCAGGTGGAGGGATGTTTGTTTTGTGTGCTGTGAAGTGCCTCAGGGTCTGTCTGATGCCACCTATTTGAGCTGGGATCTCTTTTATTCTAATGACAACATGCCTCACACCAGCCAGGCAGTCCTGCAGCCAGCCAGCCAGCCAGCCAGCCACACACACACACAAATTGACTAGATTTCCTTTTTTCATACTACTTCTGCAGCAGTCAGCTAAAGCTCAGGCCCACTTTAACATACGTCCACCTTTTGAATTCAATCACCTGAAGCTCAGCCCCACTTTACCATATGTCCACCTATTGAATTCAATCAAAGAGATGGGGTGGTTAAATCACATAAATCTACAGCCCAATTCTAGCATGGAGAAAAAGGCGACTCCCTCCAGACCCCACTCCTTCTCTCCCCATCATTACCATTCCTGTGATTTCTATCATATTGCTGCACGGCAAATTTCTGCTAGGGCCATTGTCGCCAAGATGGGAGATATAGCAAAATTGTCTGCCTACTTGACCTTCCAGAGATGGAAAGGCTTTCATCCTCTCTCCTCTCATTCTCCCGCATTCTCTCTCCACCCTTTCATGTGCAAACAGCTGCAAGGCCGGGGAACATGTCAGAATTGCGTTTCATTGTTGAGCAGAAAAGTTACTTTGATCGCAGAATCCTGCGGCGATCAAAAACGTGGTTGGAAAGTTGCCCCAACTGCTTGCAGTATTGTTGTGTTTTTAAGGTACAACAATCATGTTGTACAGTATGCATCGTGTCGTGTGGTTAACCTTTAGAAGGTTGAAGCACCGTGAAAAATTTGACTTCAGGTTAACCGTTATCAGCAATGGAAGGATAAAAGGGCTATTGCCAATTCTTGGTTCTGAACTCAATTTTCATGCATCAAAGGGTATTTAAAGGCATCTTTTTTGTTGGATTCGATTTGTACTGGAAGGGCTCTATAATGTCTAAGATTATGCCAGTGAAATCTGCCAACACGAGAGTATACATTACACAACAACAGCAAAGCCGTATTGGCTCTGCACTGATTTAGATTTTCAGGCATCAAAAGGTATTGAATGGTATTGAATGCCATCACAAAGCTTCATATCACAAAACGATTCTTGGACACGGAGCTTATATTGTCTTCTAGGATGTAGAGGCAATTTGTATTGGGGAAATGAACAGAGCATGGTTTGATTCTGCCTAGGAAAGCTTATGCCTCATGCCAAAGTGCAACAGAAAATCATTTGGGCTATACTGGCATTGCCAAGCATGCTTTCAACTAACAAAGGGTGGTATTGAAGGAAATTTAGATGCAAACGTCAAGTGGTGGAATCTTTAATGAAAAACCCAGATACCCAGCTGTATGCAAAAAATATCATTCTGCATGAAGGCAACAAGACATGAGTAGCCAAAGGCAAAAAGCAGTAACTTTGTATTGTATGTTTTGAAAAACAAAAAGGTCATTTCTATAGATAGTATTCCACATAATAAATGACACAAAAAGTGCTACGTACACTTCTGCACCAGAAATAAACATTTTGTGACGCATGTAATTACTGCACTTTTTCTTTGTACAGCAGAGCAGACCCATAGGCAAGCTTTGCTCCCAGCATGCACCTCAACAAAAGCGCAGGCGACAATCTCTTTAGATTTGTTTTATCCCTGAAAAACCTTGAGACAGAAACGTCGCGATTATTAAAAGTGTGGCTGAGAGGAAGCGGTGTGAAGTCATACAGTTAAGCACTTAATTAGAGACATTTTCACCTAGTCTCACTGCTGGATAGAACCAGTGCTGAGGGCGGACGACATACCAACGCCTGATCCCATCTGAGTGAAGCAGATCATTAGAAAACATGATAGTCTTACCGCCTACAGCTACTGTAGACACGGCAAAGGAATACCAATAGCTGAATGAACTAATGCTATACTACTATGGCTCTAAGGGTGTGTGGGTGTGTGTGTGTGTGTGTGTGTGTGTGTGTGTGTGTGTGTGTGTGTGTGTGTGTGTGTGTGTGTGTGTGTGTGTGTGTGTGTGTGTGTGTGTGTGTGTATATATATATATAATATACACACATATACGTGTATACTGTATACAAATCTGTACATTTGTCACAACCCAAAGTTTAATGCTGAGGGCAACCACAAGTACCGGATGATACGTTGCTTATCACATATTCCTCCATCTCTGCATTTGTCCTGTTCTACTCAAACGGAATCAATGTTCCTTGCAAGGGCAAAGGCCTGAACCCACTATAGCACTATGTGATGCTGTCCTCACAAACCCACTTAAGTCTGATGATATTGGTATTTCTGTGCAGCATCAGCTAAATGCCCAAAATGTTAAATCTGCACTTATTAATGATTTGTTTCATCATTTTCTCACGATGGTTCCAGTATTTTGTATTATTGACATCATGTAATTCAATTAGCTGAAATCATTCATTCACAATCAATGATTGTGCTTCTTGTGCTCTTGCATGTGCTTGACAAATGTGTACAGTATGTGTGCTTATATGCTTCAGCCCATGCACACCGCCGTTCTGTCAGAATTGCCAGGATTCCTTTCCTAACAAAGTGACTACTGATTAAGTATCCCACCACCAGTACCTTGGACTCCTTCACCCGCAATGTTCCGCCTCTCTCGCTCTACCAGCCTCTCTCCCTCTTTCTCTCTCTGAATGTTACAAATTACCCCCTTGTGTAAACACTGCTGATAAATGGAGCAGGGAGGCCAGGCCATAGAGAGCTGGAAGTCACTCAAAGCAAACACCTCGACATGGCAGCATGTCAGCCTGCATCTCCATCCCCGGTGTGTTTCTTACACTAACGCAGACACTGAGGTCGTCGTAATTTATCATGATTATTAGGCTCCATGATTTGAGTTATTTCATTCCATTTTTTTTTTTTTTTTTGCCGTCTTGCACAAATGTGTTGATGTAACATTTCCAGCAGATGTTCTACATGAAATGTTTCAACTTCACTATATTATGCCCATATTCTCTGATCTTTGATTGATTGATTGAATACTTTATTAGTCATAAATGTAAACAGCACGTGGTACTGTCAGACATTAAGGCTAAAAGGATAACACAAAAAAGTCCGGAGGGCTTGTTTCCATTGTGGTCCTATGTATTCAATTCATCAACATATTATAAGAAATGACACAATAATACATGTCATCAACAAATACAAAACACTATGTACAAAGGAGAAAAAGGAAAAACGTCGGCAGTGGCCCGGACTGTTGGCGTAACAGTCCGGGCACCTAGGCTACAATGTAGTCTGACAGCACGTCACGGGTTCGAGTCCTTATCCCGACGGCCTTTGCTGCGTGTCACTCCCCATCTCTCTCTCCCCATTTCCTGTCAGCCTACTGTCCTATCAATAATAAAGGTATAAAATGCCCCCAAAAAATCTAGAAAAAGAGAAAAAGAACGGCGGCAGTGAACGACACCTCCTTTCTATAGGAATTTGCATTAAAAAAAAAACTTTTTAGAGAAAGAAACTGTTTTGAGAGATTACACAATTATAGACAGTAGTGTGGCCCTACTCAAAAACGTTCTGTTCCACAGCAGCCGATCTTCACGTTATCTAACGTAAAAGACGTAAAAGGTATTTTCCGAGACTTGGACAGGTACATGACAGCACATGCCTTTACATTGAATCACCGAAATAAAAGGCTGACAAGACGCAAATGGACCCAACTAGTTGGGTATATTGGCCCCCAATACTGGCCCAAATGTATAGAATGATTGAGTGCTGATTGGAGCCCAATCTATGGGCTGATAATCTAGGTTCGGGTGTCCACAGGCATAAACGGTGAGGACAGGAGGAAAAATACAAAGAGTGAATGTGTGTCCATCAATGCCATGTCAAAGACATGAAGGTGAGACCTAATGGTTAGAGAGAGTCATGTAATTGAAAGGTCAGTGTCAGACAGTGTCTGTCCATAAACAGCCATGTAACCTGTCAAAGACATGGTGGGAGAGAGTATCCTGGTTAAAGGTGTTGTCATGTTACTGAAAGGTCACAGGTGTGTGTGAGCCCTACCCCAGCACACGCACACACACACACACACACACACTCGCGCACGCGCATGCACACAAACAGGTGTCCATCAACAGCTACCAGTCAAAGTGTTCCTGAGGAAGACACTAAACCTCTACATGCTCACGCTCTCTGTAATTCGCTGTAGATAAAAGTGTCAGCTAAAATGTTAAGAAATTTCCCTCTCTTTATCCCTGCTGTCCAACCGGCTGGCTGACTGTCTGTCAGACGTAACAAAGGCAGTGTCTGCATTCCAAGTACTCCGCTTAATGGTAGTGTGTCCGGTAATGATGATGGCTCATAGGGAGGATAAGTCTGGCCTACTACACTATTATGACAAGTGATGCCAGGTCTTAAGACATGACTTGGGACGAAGCCAGTCTGAGCTAATCTAATCTGGCTTGCTCTGGCCTGGATTGGAATACAGTATGCTTTTTATGTTTAGTTTGTTAAATTTAACTTGGCTTCACTAATCAGTTAAATTTTTGTTTAGCTTAACTTAATTTAGCTTAATTTAGTTTGATTTCAGTTAACTGAGTTTGGTTTTAGTACAGATAGATCTAAGTAATTTGAATAGCGTTTATATATGTTTTGTTTAATTTAATTGAGCCACTCTGAGTTAATTGCATTTATTCAACTGTACTTCAGATTAACTTAGTTGAAGTTAATTTAGCTTAGTTAACAATCGCAGTGACCAATGAACATGATCTATTTAAATGGGACAGAATTCACCCCCGGCCCCAAAAAACAAGGTTAAATAAGCTCAGTCCCTAGGTTGTCATGTCTAAGTGTCTGGTGGGCTTTTCTGTGACGTCCGTGGCCTATAGTCTGACCTGTGGTGAGTGATGGCCTGAGTAGGGAGATATTCTCCAGCAACTCCATGACAGCTCTATAAGATAACACGGACATCGCAGATTGCTACACTCCCCTCCAGAGATTCATGAACCTTCTACTATGCAGTATGCACCAGCAGTGATTTTGTTTCCCCCTCCATCACCACCTCTGATAAGTCAACAGCTGTGATAAGATAAAGCACACGTTTCGCGACACGCTTTGCGTTGAACAACAACACAAACTAGTTTGCCTTCACAGTGGCTCAACATCAAACCCCAGACAACCTGTTATGATTCAACGGTACAGAACGTCTGAGTTGCAACGTTCATGCAGATATGGACCGAGACAGCTGGAGCAGATCTCATCGGCTGTTGTTTTCTGGGTTTCGCGGTGCGCAAGCCCTAACTTGGTGACATGCTTGCTTTGGAATAACCAAAACAGCACTCCAGAGACGGTAGTATCTGGTGGCACCCCGTGAGATCTATCGCTCTCCAGCGCCTGCAGCGGAGCTTTTCAAACCAGCATACAGGCACTCGCTTGTTATCTGCAAAGCTGTTACATTTACATTATCATCATAATTATCTGCATGTATCTGGTTTGTAATCACTCTTATCTGAGCGACAGAGGGGTTTTATTTCCTGCTTTCTTCCTTTCTTTATTTGCTCCAGTCTGTCGTCTCATTTAAACAAGATGAACAGAAGGAAAAAAAAGAACTGCTACTACTTGGCATGGCTGCCAAAACACAAACCACACTGTGGGACGTATGCTGATGTTAATTACAAGAATAAAATATGATGTGACATCCTGAAATGGGTGTTGGTAGTTATACTTTACATCCCTCTGGAATCTGGATAAGGGACAAGATATAGTGTAAAGTGGAAAAATGTGTTATACAATTAATGCACAGTATTTGCGAGAGAGAAACATAAATAAAGAGAGGCATAAAAAGGAAGGAGAGAGAGAGAACAGGGGCAGAAAGTGAGATAGATGGAGGGGCGAGAGAAAGCATGAGGGACTCAAACCCTTGTGTCTTTTCATTGGACAAAAGTGTGCTTGCCAGTAGCGGCACAACAGTTAATCGAACTAATCAAGTAATCAATCGATTTCAATACAATAATGCATGTAAAACAAATAGCGAAAATAGCAGATCTACCAGTTCACACCGTTATACAACAAAGTACAAAATAGTGCTTAAATGGATCATTATATTAAAATAAATAAATTATAAATGTCAATTCGTTGTATATAAATGATGACAAAATATAGTATGATTTGATTGATTCGAAAAAGTAAACGATAGAATAATCGCTACCAAAATCAATATTTGCAGCCCTACTCGCCCGCGCAGTTTGAGGACAAAGCAGAAACACCTGCTGGTGCAGCGGTGCTGGTAATCCAATAGCTGATGTAAGTCATGGAGGAACTGCCTGAAAGGGGGTGAGCCCGGCTCCCTGGAGCTCCGGATCCGAATAAACGGTGCTTTTGTTGAAACAGGAGATACGGGCCCACATGGATCTGAACAGTATGGCATGTGGGCCCTTTTTTGAAGATATTTTCATTGCTCGTGCCAAAACGGATCGTAGAACCAATGAGTGGAGATTCTGGACAAGACGCTGAATTGTGAACACGTATACAAACTTACACTTGTAGGCCTCTACTACACACACACACACACACACACACACACACACACACACACACACACACACACACACACACACACACACACACACACACACACACACACACACACGTACGCAAACATGTACACAGACTTGCACACATATGCAAACAATTGCAAACACACAACAAATGTATGCATACACACTTGCAAACACTTTTATTTGCAAATTGCAAACAATACGGGGAGTTGAGGAACACACCGCACACATACATTTTGTACATGCAAATCACACAGACTTTGTGCAAAGGCACACACCCGTGCATGGACATACATAGTGAATACTCTTTCACATTATGCACATTTGCACGTGTCCCAGCAAACTGCTCATAATGCCAGTGCACTCAAACACCCCCCCCCCCACACACACATACACACACACACACACACACACACACACACACACACACACACACACACACACACACACACATACAACAGACACAAAGACATCCACAGTACAGGCAACATACAATACTCAGTGTCATGAGCCAGGCATCTGGAACATATCTGAGCTAGTGTGAGGGCATCTATAGTGCAGCACCATGTCGGGGGTGGGAGGGGGTCACAGTGAGAAGATGAGAGATGTAGCTAGCTAGCAGAGCTTAAAACAGCACAGTGCCATGCTGGACTAAATCAATACTATCTGGGGAGGGAAAGAGTTGCTTTGTTATGTTGAAGTATTAAACATATTACATATTATTGTATATGTCTAGCGGCTTCGGATGTGGTTTACATATACTTTGATGCTTGTACTCTTAGCATAGAGGACATACAAAATGTCAAAATGTTTGGGGGTTACCAATATTTCCACCACGTTATATTGGAAGAGTAAAAACATTGAGAAATCCTAATATGATGATCATGACAAAAGAATGATAATGCCTAACTTCTGTGTCTACTTACAGTAGTCTAAGTATCAACTAAAGGAGGGGGGGACATCTCATGTGTGGTAACTAGTCTCAAATCATTCCATGACCAATTAAAAAACAATTAAAAAAATAATAATTATGGCCATAAAAGGACTGAACCAGCTGATTGATAGAAATAATACATTTTCCTTAAAGACAAAACTTTATACGGTATACATACATACATACGTACGTACGACGTACGTATATATACATACATATATATATACACACTTCCACATACAGTAAGTGCATCAATTTATCATATATGCTAAAACAGATGTTGGTATTCTCTTGCCATGAAGCTTAATATTTATTTGCTGTCAAGCATAATTGTCACACTTTCTCAGCCAAGAAGGATATGCAACCTAAGCTTAACAATGATCCCTTCCTTTATGCATTTCATGTGATAAATTCCCATCTCCATTCTCCAGATATGCAGAAAATCCATATTACATACATTCTATCACAGTGTCTCTATATTACTGGACCAAGACGTTCTGGCATCCAATGAGAAGTAAAAAAGGGGCCTTGGTTGGGCTATATCAGGGCCTTGTGTAGTGATTGCCCAGGGGAAGGGTTGTGATGGTTTCGACCATTAAGAAAGACTGATGTTTGTGGGGTGCATAGAGGAGCGTTGAGGGACGTGGAGGCTTTTTTAAATGGCAATCGTGCACAGCAAGGTCGTCTCTCCATTTGTCTGTTGCCGGAGACCATGCTGGAATCGGGCTGAGACAGCTGAGGTGTGGCTCAAAGGGGCCGCAAGCTCACACGGAACACCCCCACCCCCCCACCATCGCCCCCACCATCGACAGGGGGTCCTCCATCTTGTGTGTCACTGGGGAGGATGTCTAGGAGTGGCATGGTACAGAGAAAACTGCTCCGCTTCCCTCCCTTCCTCCACCTACCGGAAGCATCCATCACCCGTTTTCCCCCAGCGAGGAGAGTATGTGTGTGGAAATGTGAATGTGTGTGTGGTGTGTATGTGTGTGTGTGTGTGTGTGTGTGTGCGTGCGCACGCGCAGTGGAAGGGGGGTGGGCGTGAAGGATTGACTTTCCTCCGAAGCGCTAATCAATCTGGCCTCTCTCTTCTCTCCCTCCCAGGGAACATTTATGGGCCAGCTATAAAGCAGGCCTTTGGGGCATTACGGCACCCAGTAATCCTGCTAAGTGAGCAATATTTCCCGTCTCGGGGGCCGCAGCTCGACGGACCAAGGGGCCATAAATAGCAGAGTTAATCTGCGGCCGTGACTTCTTGTTGGCCGGCCCAGTCCCCTCAGCACGCACACATACACACACAAAACCCTGTCAGGGTGTGTGCAGGCAGTGTGTAGGGGCGAAGGTGGGAGAGTCACGCATCCACTGGCCAAGGTTTAAACAGCCTTGGAGAATAAACGATGACCAAATGAGTGCCTTGACCCTGCTCCCTTGAATAATATAATATATATATATATATATATATATATATACATATATATATATACATATATATATACACACGGTATATTGTTGCTGTCGGGGGGAAACCTCTTATGTCCAAAACCGTTCCTTTTTTTGGGCGGTGAAACCGCCCCTATAAGTGAGGTTTGGAAATGTGTACAATTATCCTGCGCTGTGATTGGCCAAAAGGTACCCCGCCTAACCCTGCACCGTGATTGGCCAATCACAGTCTATTCAGGACTGTGATTGGCCAGTGTCACATGACACATGTGCATAGCCCTATATAAGAAACCATAACTTAAAAAAAACCATACATTGGTTTTTTTTAAGTTATGGTTTCGTCCATCATAAAGAGTGTTTCAATAAATGTATTTATTTTTTGTACATGATTGGTTGACTCCATTCAGTATTGTGATTAGCTAGCAAGACACCGCCCACTTCACACAGGGTGTGATTTTTTATTTTTTATAGTGAAAAGTGGAAATATGGAAATACGAGGTTGCTTATCCAGGGTTATGAGGTAGCAGGTAGGGGAGGGTTCAGTGTCTTGCCCAAGGACAGTTGGAGAGGATGTAGTGGACCAGCCTTTCCGCCTGTCAACTCCCCGCCCACGTCTCCCTCTCTCACCCCTGGTCTGGTGTGGCACTAACGAATGGCCACTGAGGGAGCAGGCATCTATCACAAGCCTACAGGGGCCATGACTGGATTTAATACACCGCTGTGGTTCCTGCTATTAGCTGGGAAGTTACTAAAATATCTACAGAGAAAACAGCCTGTCAGTGTCGGGTCCAAAACCCATTCATAATAGTGCATGACATTCAAGAACAGTAGAGTTATCAACAGTAGAAATAACTTTTTTGCTCTACTCTACAACAACAACAGAACAGAACAGAAACGAGTGAACAGTGTAATGGCTTACAGTAAGAGAGGGGTCAATTTGTTGGTCTAAATCTATTTTCAAAAGCTGTGTTTGAACATTCAGTCACAACAGCTTTAGTGAAACACGCAAGTGAAGCACATGCCTTTGACCAGGAATCAGAGCTACAGTGTCTGTAAAAAAGAAAAACAAGCCACAAAGAGGGAAAATACTACACTGTACTCTTTGAGAATTCCTGCCAAGGTCAGCGAGTTCTGCTGAAAGGGGAACCACTCCCCCATTTCATGCCCAGCAGAGATAAAACGCAACTGTCAATGTAACCAGTATTTCTTCAGAACATCTTAAAGCAGTAGGCCGTTTTCTCTCCAGGCACCAGTGGGAGTTCCATATTATAGAGAAACAGGGCAGAGAGAAGCTAAAGCTGGCCTTGGGGTTGAGTGTTGCCAGAGGGCTAGCAACCACCTCCCCATCCGCTAGTATCTGCTGCTGGATGGGTCGATTCTGTTCTATTTTATTCCGCCGATTCCCATCATGCATCAAAATGTCTCCCCCGAGGTGCAACGGGCTCAGAGTAGAGGGCCCTCTGTCTCTCCCATCTCCTTTTAACTGGAAGGCCAAGTCTTTCCATCACGCCACAATGGGAGCAAGCAAAAGCTACGGTCTTCTTCAAGCCACAACTCCCCCCCGCCCCCCCGCAGGCTGTCTGCTCACTTGTCTGCTTGTCAGTCAAGGGAAAGCTTGCTGACTTTTTCCTACTCCAATTCAGGTCATACAATTCAACATTGTGTTTGAGCTATTCAGGCACATGAGACGTCTGACATGACAGGTGTCCATGGAAACAGTGGATGTGCAGAGGTTTCCCAGTTCTTTGGGATATGTTTTTATCAATTTTTAAAGAGCTAAGATCACTTTTCTCCATGTTCCCATCCCTCGCTGGGAGAACAGGGATGAGAGGAGCACAACATAGGCCAACGTGGAGGACAGATGATCGACATGATTCCATAAATGGAAAACACCAGGCTGAATGGCCTGAGGCGGGTTCAGCCATCTTGAGGGCTGTGGTGTGGAAATGATCACGCGTCAGGAATTACTGTTGACAAGGCACTTCTACTGTACATATCTCACACTTCAAACACAGAGCATACGTTTCGAATATGGGCCAATTAATCAAAAACTTCAAGACATATTTAGGACGTACGGCCTTTCATATCCACAATGATCCTTCATCATCTCGTCTTGTCAGGAAATCCAACTCCCGCCTTGTCAAGCTGTGCTCCCGGGAGCGCACGAGAGGGAGAGAATCTGAACGTCCCTGACGTGTACTTTGATTCCTCCATTTGCTGCTCTTCATCTCCTCTCCTTGTGTCATATTTTTAGTAGCGTCTACCGCTGCAGCTGCTTGTGGTTAACCTACCGTCGATGGATCTTGTCAAGTGCATTGTTCTTCTTTCCTCCAGCCTTCTCTCCTTTGAAGCAGCCTTCTGAGGCCTACCGTCTCCGTTTGAGGCCTGGGCACCATCCAAGAAGACAACTCTCTCTCCCCCTCCCTCTCTCTCTCTCTCTCTGTGGTGTCGTGTTGGCTCAGCTCAGCTCTGTTAAATGTGCTCACTACATACAGGCACAGACCTAGTCACAACATCATGGGTCACGGGTCAAGAAACATCTGTTTTGCATGACCTGTGTCACAAGTCATCCACTATCTCTTCCAGCTTTTTCCTCCATAAAACAGAGAAGACAAAAATCAACACAAAAAGACAAAAACTGTGGGAGTTCCTTGCAGTTCCAGCTCTTAGCCCCAGTGTGGAGGAGAACGAAGCATGTGAGTGACCCTCCTCCACACACGCACGCACGCACACGCACACACACACACACACACGCACACACACACACACACACACACACACACACACACACACACACACACACACACACACACACACACACACACACACACACACACACACACACACACACACACACACACACACACACACACACTCTTCTGCTGCTGGTTTTGCTGCTGCCTCTAGTCTTGGCCAAGCCTGAGTAATGCTCTGGGGCTCCCAAATCATTTCCACTAGCACTCGGGAATGAGCCCCGGCTACAATTGGATTCGTATGGTCTGGATGGCTGACAAGAATCCCTCTGATTCATCTATGTAGCTCTCCCATCAAGCTGAGGCCTCTGGATCCATGTACAATAAAAAGCTCACAGAGCCTCCCACTCCACTCTGGGCTTGTTTTAGTGAGTAGCACTAAAAGTGCTTGAAGCTTGAGGGAAGCAACTCCTATTGTTGCTACATGACCATAATCCTGTTTGAAGAGCAACATTACTTAGCTAAAACACAAAATTATGTTTTACTTCTCAAACTGATTGCTAAAAACACATCCTGCCAGTAACTTCAACCCTTTCCACTAAATATAATGAGGATAAAGAAACCAGCACTGAGAAGAAAGGTCCCAATGGACACACAACCCAACTGACAGCTCTGGTAGTCAGAGCTGATGGGAGAATGAGTTTGGCTGAGATAGAAGACACGATATAGATCACCAGCAAATATGTTATGGCTATATGGTTCAATAGCTCTACAACCTATGATCCAGTGATGAGTAGATATCAACTCCCTCCCTTACAGCAGAATAGATCATAAACATATTTTTTTACATTCTGAAAAAAAATGTAGTGTTGTGAGCTTGTAGATCAGCAACGTTCATTATTCTTTGTACAATGAAGTATATAGGGCTTAGGTTTAACAGTTTTTTTTGACAACTATACTAGAGGACAATTATACTAGAGGTTCGGGCCGCTACGCGGTCCTCACACCTACGTCACACAGCCGATCCAACTGATATGCCCATATATGGAGATCTATGTATCTGTCAGTCCTTGTCCCTTTTATGCCATATATGGAGATCCCTGATATCATCATTATACTGTATGCCCATATATGGGAATACCCCCTGTTGTGCCCATATATGGAGCCGACTGATCTGTTTGCAGTCTATTCTTGCGCCTGATGCCATGACGACACATTGAGGTTAGACAACACACTCCATATTTGGTCGTAGCTGCAATTTTAACTGCTGTTTGTGTCATGAGTACATCCACACACAGTACCCAAATATAACGAGGCGATAAAGTGACGTAATCATTTTTCGAAACAAGGTAGATTTTTCAGCATAAAATTATCAACCTGTATGAATGAGGCATCACCAAATGAATAAGTTAATGTGAAATATTTGCGACGTATTTTCAGATTGTTTATTCGCCACGCTCCCAGTGTGTAAGGACCTTAACTCACTGAGTGCCAGAATTATCTCTGGCTATTTCTGGCCAGTGCGATTATTATTAAAAAAAAAGTGCTTTGGAAGCAAGATACAGCCTTTTTCAGTTATAAGTTATAAGAGTGGATGGAGCTGCAAATCTTCAGATAATGATATCTTGGGTTTTTTACAATTTTTTTCAAAAACACGTGAAACACGTGATTTGCACGTTGCACCATAGCGGTAAAACACGTGAAACACGTGAATGGCACTCAATGAGTTTAACAACTTAAACCCCAGCATCCGAATTCGGGCTAAAACCTCCACTGAAAATAGCTGATCTTGAAGCTCAGCTTGTAGATACATGAGCGAAAACAGAGCAGACACTAGTATAAAGCCCTGAGGGACTACGGTCAACCATATAGGGTTTAAGTGGTTAAGCATGTTTTAGTGTCAAAATATATTTACAGCTGACAAACATATGAATTAGTGTTTATACTCGTATAAGTCTGGATAAGCGTCAGCTAAATACCGAAAATGTGAAGTGGTAACATAAGGAACCTCATTGCTTTGGAGAAGTTGATTCTGAATGAGTCTGCAGTAATTCAGTCATGTCTGTCTGAGATGATCAAAAGAGAAGGGAGAGAAGGGAGAGAAGGAGGGAAGAGAGAGAGAGAGAGAGAGAGAGAGAGAGAGAGAGAGAGAGAGAGAGAGAGAGAGAGAGAGAGAGAGAGAGGGAGGATGCTCTTAACTCTGACAGCACGACGACGCTCGTAAACCTTTACTTTATCTCCTTTCAACAATCAGCCTAATTATGTTGCTTGGAAGAGTCCAATTAATCCTCTATTGTCTGCCACTGGCTAAGTGTTTCTTTGCCCCTCACACAACCACACACACACACGCCTGGTGGCATCTGCAATTAACACTCCCCAAATTTATCTAGAGCCACTTTCCTCAGCTTCGTACTTCTTACTCCTTCCAATTACACTTAATCAATTCCACTGAGAGCCGGGCACGGGCGAGGTCGCTGTCATTTGTCGACAGAGCCGTGACAAACCCCCCACGCGCTGGCGAAAGGCCAGACATGTCAGTGAGCGCACAAGGAAAGCTTGTAAAGTAGCATCATGCGAGGAGAGCAACTTACCCAGCTGCTGTACATAGAAAACTGTTTGTTTTTACTGGCCACCCGAACCCACTATGGCGACAACTTCACCTCTCACACACAGGGTCCGAGTGTTAATTGAAGAACGGGCGATAATGTCCAAATGTAGCAGCACTAGACTGTCAACATGCATTGCTAGACCTTACCGCATTTCCTGCCTTGGAAAGTACTATTAAGCAGCTGTAGGGTAACTACATGGCTGCTTTTTGAAGACAAAACATTTATTTATACTTAAAAAAAATCCAACCTACAAGCTCATGTCACATCACATCGGGGTGGGGAGGGTGGGAGAGGGGCTGTTGTGTGTGTGAGTAGCATTTGTGCTTGTGTGCATGCAAGAGCTGAATGCGTGAACAATGAAGATGAACGTACCCACTATGTCAATGCCACTGTGACGAGCGACATAATATCTTAAAGGGCCGTTCAGTCACACTGAGCACTATAACTATAAAAATATAGTTTTACAAATCGTCAAGTGGATGGCAGAGTTCACACCAACTAAAAAAAAAAATACAATGGTGAACGATATAGTTATAGTTATAGTGCTCAGTGTGAAGACCCCTTGATTCATTATGCAGACAAACCTTCCTCCCTGAACTTTACCTGTTATCAGTCTGACAATGCTAACATCACTGCAGGGTTTGACTCGATCTGCTTCCCCCTGCACAACACCCTGCTAGACAGCCATCCGCTAATCCCTGTTAGAATCAGGTGAGTGAGGCATCAACCTGGGCCTGATAAGATCACAGTATGTCTGCAGCTGAGATCAGGCTTGGAGAGGCGCCTACCGCATGGCGAGGAAGCCAGACCAGACAAATGGAAGCCGGATCAGATCCATGCTCATGGTATGTACAGTGCTGTAGAGACTCAGAGGCCTGGTAATGACAACAATAACTGATACTAAACTGAAATGGCAAATGAGAGCAGAGGACATAGCAGTAGTACAACAGTAAAACAGTTTAGTTGTAATAATTTCTTTGTATTTGTAAATCTGGTCAACACACACATTTACACACATTTGCGCCTTTAGCACGTGTGTTCATTACACACTCGTGTGCGCGCAAGTGCACACACACACACACACACACACACACACACACACACACACACACACACACACACACACACACACACACACACACACACACACACACACACACACACACACACACACACACACACACACACACACACACACACACACACACACACACGCACACAGTTATGTGTTATGGAACAGCATGGTCAGTTTTATCCCAAATTAAACATGCATTCCCAACCAACTGGTTTGATGTCCAAAATGTAGCCTATGGGCACGCACGCGCACGCGCACGCACACGCACGCGCACACACACACACACACACATGCATTATTTGTAGTGTAATCCTATGTTATAGCATTATTCATTTTGTGTATAAGTAGCGTTATGGGCCCAATGCTGCATGTAGGTGTGTGTATGTGTGTGTTAGACACTGTATGTGTGCTGCGCCTTGTGTTAGCTAAGAATAGCAGAGTCCTCCTGACCTGCGCAGCAGACTGCCGCAATCCTCCAGTGTAGCTGCATTACTTTCAAACCGACAGCAGTTTAACACACTGAGCCTCTCAACACACACACACACACACACACACACAATGCTCTCTCTTTCATGCACACGCACGCACATATACACACAGTAGCTTTCACTCACAAACTGCACACAAAATGCACTAGCAGACATGTGCACATATACACACATCGGTTCTCCGTCTTTCACTTATGCACGCACACACATATGCTCGCACACACATATGCTCGCACACACACACACACACACACACACACACACACACACACACACACACACACACACACACACACACACACACACACGCACACACACACACACACACACAGCACACAGCACGGTGCGAACACAGGTGGCACCTTGGGATAGCTTCCACTTAAAACAGGCTGTTGGGGAGCACATTAACATTTCAAGGTATTATTTCAAAAGCGAGGGGGGAAATTGCTGCTGAATATTTCATATGTGGCGTGTATGTGAGGCATACCTAGCCGTCTGCAGG
This sequence comes from Gymnoscopelus braueri, assembly GCF_963280865.1. Classification (NCBI taxonomy): domain Eukaryota; kingdom Metazoa; phylum Chordata; class Actinopteri; order Myctophiformes; family Myctophidae; genus Gymnoscopelus; species Gymnoscopelus braueri. Next base: position 36,809,318 of record NC_137608.1, read on the forward strand.
CTACACCTTGCAGACGGACAGACAGGCAGGGGTCGGTTATAGGGGGCTGAGATCTCAGCATGGGGGGGCTTTCAGACGGAGATCAGCATCAGAGTGGAAAGCCCATTAGAGGGGCAGTCCGACTAACTACAACCAGCTCATTAATTAATGTGATAGCAAGGCTAACTGGATTCACATTCATACTGCAGTAGGAGACTCACACATCACTGCTTCCACTCAGATGTTATGGAAGAAGGGCCGCGGATAAATCTGTCTCATCGTGGTGTTTACAGTATATAATTTGTATCCATGTAGCTGCATAACTTCTATAGAGTACCGAAGTCCTGTTAGATTTTTTTGTATCGGTAAATCTTAGATCGTGTCGTATAAGAACTGTGTTCCAAAAATAAACAAATCAGCCCCGGCGATTTTGACGGTATGTGACTCTGTGTAATTTATGATATTGAGTTTTGAATAACGTCTGTGTTTGGAGAGAAAATTTATATTTTCTTACTCTTTGATTACATTTAGTTTAGTTTAGTTTAGTTTATTTCGGTACATTTTGTTGCAACATAAAGTTTTCATAGGTAATACAAAAAACGAATTGAGAAAAACGTCAGTTGACGCTTCATATCCATATGAGTAAAATCGCCGGGTAATTAGTTTATTTTTGGAACACAGTTCTTATATGAAGCAATCTGCGATGCGAGAGAGATGTCTAACCAACACCAACTCGGGACTCCTGACACTCGCTGCCCTCCACACTCTCCCATCTAGCATCAAGGTCTTGAGCTCTACATTGATGTTAGCTAAACTGTCGCGCCACAGTGCTTCTACGTAGGTGGTGCGCTTCTTGCCTTTCCTGGCTTTGCCCTGGGTTGGCTCTCATAGTGTCAGTTTGCTTGCCACTAGTTCTGGGTGCCATGACGCGATCTAAGATTTGCCTATGGGACTTCCAATACAAAAGATAACTCTGTGATCCAGGGAGATAGCGGCGTCTGATTTAGCATTTACCCAGTCACAGTTCTACATTGGTTATTATATTAGAATGAAGAGCACCACCAACACTTCTCGACTAATAATGTGTGGTGATGGTGAATCACTGACTCATACTGGACACACGAGGAATTTCACGCCTAGAAGTATACCACCACTCTCTCTCTCTCTATCTCTCTCTCTCTCTCTCTATCTATCTAGGCTCCTCCCACCAGGACCTAAGGGACCAATCCTTACAGTGTGTCAGCCTTCATCTGGCTCCAAGGTGTCAGGGAGTGCCAGGGCTTGTGCGTTGCCTTTCTAAGCACTATCCTCACTTCAGCACCCCCAATGCCCCATGGGTATTATGATCTCATTCTAAACCCTTCACCCTTTTGTTTTGTCAAAACGATGCACTTTTCTCACCCATCATTTTGCATACACGCTCCGCTCCAGCTGCATTGCTGAGCCCTGGGGACCGCCGTAAAGGAAGTCACCGTGGCTTTTATGGACGTGGGATGCTGCCCCTGCCCCCCCCCCCCACGCCCTTCCCATGATCGTCTTCTCTGAAATGGCCTTCATTCTCTCTCGTTGGCCCCTGCAGCCCATCCTTCCTTGTCAGCTTGTCATCGTATAACTGCCTTGTGGGGCCGGAGGGCGGGAAGGGGGGGGTGCGGGGGGGGGGGGGGGGGGTCTAATGACAGGATCTATACTACATGAAAACACAATTACAGCCCCTCGCCTCAATTACTACCACTACCATGTGAATGGGCTTTTAAAAGAGAAGGCAATGAACACATGCTGCTCACCTCATAATGCCCCAGCTAAATCACACAGCCTTTCAACACGGCACATTCTACAACCCATTCTAAATTCAGCGCATAGACAAAAACAACAATAACAAAAACAGCCCAATTCATCATCATCATCTCAGAGCAAGTTGGAGTTATTCTAATTATGGGGACATGTGCTTGATGAGAGAAGTATTGTCAAAGACACGGATGCGTTTGACCTTGAACGGCGATGCTGCTCCACAGCTTAATGAGCTAATATCAACCACTGCTGCCGCAGCACAAGCCCACACATGCCAGTGTCATTCTGGAGGCATTTCATTATCTCCCAGACAATGTTGTTTTCATGGCAAAAATTTCACTGCCACATTAAGCATCCATTACAAGGCGCTGCAGGAAACAACAATGATGGCACCTGCTGTCTGGGCTCAACACAGCAAACCCCGACAAGCGTTACATCAGAGATGCAAGATGGCAGAGGGAGAGGCAGAGGGAGGCGAGGAGAGGAGAAGGGGCGGAGGGACAGGAAAGAAGGGTGTGGGCGTGAGGCTGAAAGAGAAGGAGAGGAGAGGGGAGGAAGGAAGGAAGAGGAACGAGGCCCCACTTCCATGTTTTATCAAATGGGAACAGTGACCCCCAATGGACATGGTGATGTTCACTCCACTTGGTTAAGGGTTAATACACTGGATAATCCACCCCGTTCCATCTCCTGTGCTACGCTGAGGCTGCGGTAACTCTCTCATGCAGCAGGGGTCAGTGTTGCACCACAGTAAAAACCACGGCAAGCACAGCGGTGGGCTACACGAGGTAAAAGGAAAAGCAAGTGGCTGGCTCAAAAGATCACATCTGTTTCAGTAACACCACTAATCCTGCCTAATCTGTCTGAGATAACGTACAACTTTGTCAGCCTCCGTGTCACAGTGGCAATTAAGTCATGGGGTCCCAGGGACTCGGGCAGATCCCATGAATTTATTGATGACTCTTATGGTCTAAATTGGCAGAGGGAGGCTCTTAAATGGAAGCAATGGGGCAGCAACTGTGAGTGTAATACATAACCAACTCCCCCCCCCCTTTTTTCTTTTCTTTTTTTGCTTAAAAACTGCACACACAGCTAACAGCAAAACAAGAGAGACTCTGAAAGCCATAGTATTTAGAAAATAAAACTGAGATAAAACTAAAAGCTGGAGAACATTACAATAAAACAAAACATAAATACTTTACAATGATAAACAAAAGCCAGCATCGGGTACAGTGACAGGCAAGAGAAAGCATAACAAGTCTCGAGTTAATCAGATACCTTCAATTTAAGAGGAAAACTGTTCCTTCCATAACAGGGGCAACAATGAGCCAACTCATTGGTTTGGTGGCCTTCAGTGTTAAGTACACTAATTATAGTCCAGAGACATGTATAGTGAGGAGCCTGACCATGAAAGGCTCTAAATGTATATTATAAGGACTTTCAAAACGAAATGAAAAAATATACTGGGTACCAGTCAAGAGAGGCAAGCACTTGTGTAATGTGTTCTTATTTAGTCTCAGTTAACCACATAAACCTTAGCGTCCCTTTTCTGGTCATAATGGACAAACATTCCACGAAAAATAACTCATCTACATCTACAACCTCACAACATGATACCGCACTAGTCCAGTCCTGATGACACAAAAGCATTAATAACTTACTATGTCCCTTCAAAATACAGAACAGGTCAGATTTGAGCTACATTTCTAATTTGGAAGACCAACATACACAGACACCTCCACAGGGGCCCAAACTGACTTACTGGATGACACACAAGTGTGCATATCCGGGCAAGAAATTGCACTATGATTGTACATGGATAATGGATACATGTGTTATTTTGTACACATGCATTTGTATACAAAGTACAGTAACACATTCAAGATTCAAACACTTTTCACATACTCATACGTGTATGTGCAGTGAAATGCAGACTCCCCCACACTGTGCTACAAAGTAATGTCTAACATACTGTAGATAATAAACAAAACAAAACAAGATAAACCTATAATACAGGCAAAGTACTACTACTAGTAGTGATGAATACAGCAAGTAAAACCTAAATATGTGTTACTGAGGTAGGCTACATGTAGAATATATAGAAAAAAATAAAGAATGTATTTACATGAAACCATGTACTGTAGAAAGCACATACATTCCCACATATAAATTCACACACATGCACGCACATGCACAAGCACACGCACAGACACACAGTTGAACTAACTACACATCAGAACACACATTCTTCAATTTAAACTGTGACTAAAAAGAATCCCATTAGCCAGGCGCTAATTAAGGTGCAAATTAACTCAAAACAAATTGATACATCACAGAACAGAGAGAGAGAGAGAGAGAGAGAGAGAGAGAGAGAGAGAGAGAGAATGAAACACTGGCAAACGATAGCAGAGAACAATACCACTGTATACCTCAACCAACCCACTTGGCGCTTGCATCAGGATGTTGAGTGCAACCTCTTCTGGTCTCTTGTCTTCTCTATTGTCTTAGCTCTTAACAGGCCTGTCAAAACAGATGGGCGTCTGACAAAAGAGCCTCTCAGAACTAGAGGGAAGGGTTTCTCTTTTCAGACAAGCTCAGCCACTTCCCACCCACTTCTATCTCTCGTGCCAACAGCACTCTGTGTTCGTAGAGTGCACTGTGTAACTCTGCACTTTCAAAGTGAGAGGCTGCCAGACCAACAGGAACACATAGAAACATGATGCCTGGAAAAAAGAAAAAAATCACAGGAAAAAATGAAAAAAGAAAAACTACTGCTACTGCTGTCTTCTTGCTTGGGGCAAGATAAGATAAGATTTAGGCCACGTCTACATGGAGAAGTTTTTAGGTGTATCCGCAAAAGTTTTTAATCGTTTAGACGTTTCGTCCACACGGAGCCAGCGTTTTGGGTCCGCGAATACGCTCATTTTTGAAACCGGGTCCCAGAGTAAATAACTTGCGTCTCCGTGTGTACACCTCAGACGCATCTTTCCTGAACCGATGACGCCATAGCTCCACCTCTCGCTTAACCCGCATGCGCCGACCCCCCCCAGGGTCGGCACAATTTCAAGAGGCCAAGATGGTTTGCGTGCTTTCATGGATGCACTGGATACACACATCAGTTAAAAGGTCTACGGTGTACAGTACACTGTAAAATCCTGTGTTAATTTGACTCAGAGAGTGTACAAAAAGGAAACCAGTACGGGTTCAATATGTTCTTCCCCAGCCCTTCATCGTCTTCCGTTTGCCCCGGTAGATGAAAGGCGGCAGAATGTGAGAACCCAGGTAGTGTGACCTGGTTTCCATGACACTTCTGTTCTTTGTTTTCCCAAAGTAGCAGAGAGTGAGTGAGGAGCCACAGTGTTCCGTGTTCGGTGGAGGTTTTTGAGGTCAAAGACGACACCAAAATGTTCACTTCCTGAGTACCAGTGCCTCCACTGAGAGATGAGAGAGCGAGAGACTGTGTGTGTGTGTGTGTGTGTGTGTGTGTGTGTGTGTGTGTGTGTGTGTGTGTGTGTGTGTGTGTGTGTGTGTGTGTGTGTGTTTACAGCGGGTTTTGACACTTGCGAACTACAGGTTGCATGTGCATATAAGATAAGATCAATCTTTATTGATCCCCGTGGGGAAATTCAGGTGTCATACCAGTAAAAGTGGTAAGAGTGAAACGCAGGATAGGTACAGGTAAGAGTAGGATCAAGAGCAAAGCCATGATAGATAATAAAGACAAAATGGGGGGGATAATAATAATTACAATACTAAATAAATGCATAAAAATAGTTACTTAGATTCTGACATTCTTCATCCCCACTCATCATAGAGGGGATGAGAGGGGTTCACCAGGATAGTGTCCAGCTACCTCCTCCTCATCTTCCCATCCGCAACCACAGACTGTCCACTGTAACTCCAACCGTGGCATACCAGCTTGTTCAGTTTATTGAACATCTGCAGCCTCTGTCTATAATCCTGCCACAGTAGAGTGGAGGACGTCACACGTGTGCCTCCACAGCACTCAGTGAGATGTAAACAATAACATGGCATGTGAGAATTATCATGGCAATTAAGACCATAAACCCACAGCTCTAGGTGTGTGGTACAGATACAGCAATATGTCTGGGGTTAGACCATCTGGAGTTCAAAAAGACACCAAGCCCTCCGTCATCACACACACACACACACGCACGCATGCGCGCACACACACACGCGCACACACACACATCACAAAGCTCTAGTCTCAATCTTAACATTTTGAGTTAGAAATTACATGTAGATGTGAGTGATGCATGTAAGCTCACACATGGGAAAAGACAAAACAAAGCCATACAGCTGCATGTACCTGATGTTATTGTGCCTACAGTAGTACACATTATATGACTTTTAGTCAAAGAGCATTTCAAATTTAAGGGCTGCAGTTTCTGCTCTTTCTGTCCAAAAGGGTAACTCTAGGCGACTCTCAGGGGGTGACTCATTTCAGGATTCCCTCATGACTTTTCATCACGATTCCAACATCTCATATTGAGCCATGACAGTACTGTGAGGTCCCTCATTTTGGTAGACGATCAATGTGATGCACACGGAAATAATACGAGGAGAACCGCAAAAGTAAAAAAAGAAAATAGACCGCAGGGCAACTTATTGCAGCGAGTGCCCTCGTTTGTAAAGAGAGAGAGAGAGACCACATTTCTTGGGTCGCGGACAATATTTGGGTTGCAGACAATAGTTCTGTTCTTCAGACAAAATTGAGAGCACATTGCATTTTGACTCTGGAGGATATGAGCCCGCCCTTAGGACTGATGAGAAAAACAAACAGGTTTGATTTTGTCACCACTCTGACTGCTGGTATCACACCAAACCACTGCAACACAGACATGTGCTGTGATGTGATTTGACCCTAGAACCAGGATTTTATGGGATATGTACAGAAAATGAAGGCTAAGAAGACATTAAATCCCAGGGAGAATTGTGTAGTCTACCTGCTATTAGGGCTCTCATTTTCAAACACACAGTACCTCCATTGTTCCTCATAAAGCACTAAACTACTTTGTTAAAATGACTCATAAATGACCCACGACTCATAAATAAACTGTACTTTAACGGCCTTGTCAGACCTTGCTGCTCTGTGAAGAGTTTTTCAGGGGAATACGGCCCAACACACCTGAGCATATACCTTCAGCACAGTTTGCTGAACTGGCCCCTGAATGCTGCTGTAATATAAACTGTAGAGATACAGTAAATCATAAAGCATGAAGTGTAATGAAATACCCCTCTCCCTGTTGGTTGCTCCAGTTAAACACCTACCTGGGGCCATATATATCTGTTTCTATAGCGACAGATTTTCCTCTAGACATAGAGTTGGAATACAATGTGGCCTAGGAGATCGTTCTTCTGTAAATTACACACAAAACTAAACTGTTTACAGCCAGGAAAGGCACTGAAGTAATGTGCTGAGAAATTGGCAACAAGTAAACTCACCTCGGGTCAAAAAAACTAATCACAAATGCTTTCAAAATATTTTTTTTCCCTTCCTCCCTTGGAAGGAAAATGGGCAACTATTCTACCTTTAATCCATTAACCCATTAAGACCTGGAACGCATCTGTGTCACTTTAGATTTCTTTGGCTATTCAAAAATAGCATATCTACAAGCTCATAGCGCGGCACCTATGAGCTTGTAGATCTACTATTTTTGAAAAATCTTGAAAGGATCTTGTTAGGATTTAGAAAACATTTTTTTAAGAATCGCCTCAGGTCTTAATGGGTTAAGACCGGGAAAACATCTGTGTCATTTTTTATTTCTTTGGCTATTCAAAATAAGCTCATAGCGCGGCACAGAGTGCCGTGATATGAGCTTGTAGATCTGACATTGGGCTTGTAGACCTGACATTGTAGATCTGCTCAATCTAAAATGATACAGATGCCTTTCCGGTCTTAATGGATTAATACAACAAGGAAGCTGAGATGGAGACAGCGTACAGGTAGACAAATCTCTGGTTTGACTTTAACTCAGAGGAGCATGAAAGTGTGTCTTTCACGAGTGTCTTAACCCCTATTTGAAGTAAACACACAGCTTGAGTAGGTGCAGGTCCCACCTCAGCTCCGAAGCAAAGCTTGTTTAATACAAACTTTTACTCTTATATTAAATAAACTTTGAAACTTGAGTGTTTAAACGTGAAACATTCTGTCTTACTGTAACCCCTATGCCATCACTATTGCCGCTATTTATACATTTACTAAGAGGGATGAAATCCATTCAGTCCTGAGTTATAGAGCAGTATTTGGTGAACAAGAAAAGGAAACCTGCTTGGTTTTACTGCCCCCATGTACAACACTGAAATACACATACCGATCAATGCTACCAGTGGATCTTTTTCTGGTTAATAACTTCACTTTATTCACTACCTCAAACTTGGTTAAATTTAATCCACAGTAGTCCTACAAACAAAAAACACTTCCTCAAATTGTCACAAAATGATACGTCTACAGACGTGAAGAGGTGAAAGTTACAGCTACGACTTAATATCGTGATGACTGAATTAAACAAACGCTGCCCCACAAAGCCGAAGTGCAGTTATACAGCTCAGCAGAGAAAATTACTTCTAAGTCAATCTCTTAAACACTTAAATGGCTGCGTGTCTTGGTTTTGCTCAGTCGCTTTAGCCACATTATATTTATGTATTTACTGTGAGGAAACTTGAATACTCTGACTCAGTTTTATAATGATTTATATTCAATTCAATACCAATATTTGTACGTGTGATGAAACACTGTCTGAGCCACTTTATACTTCAATATCTATTATAATTAAGTATATAATTACAACACGACTTATGATCTTAACCTCTTAAGCTCTTGACCAGGGTCCCCCAGGGCTCTATACTTGGTCTCCTCCTTTTTTACCTATTCACCATTCTCTAAGCCAAAAATAGCATATCATTATTTACAAGCTCACGACAAGCTATTTCCGCCAAATGTTTGCCTATTTTCACTGAAGGTTAGCCTATGACAAATGACAAACACAGAAATAGGGATGCTAGGGTTTATGTGGTTTATAACAAACAACGTTTTCAATTAATATTATCAGTCAGGGAATCGATGTGTACACGCATGCCAGGGGCACACAGACACACACAGGTTTCATGAATTAATAGATAGAAGATTATTATTTGGCACAGGTATAGTATTTTAATGATTCGAAATCTAAACCCTTATCCTGACCCATGCCCTTAAACACACTAAAAGTAGAGTGTGTCTTTAGCCTTTACAAGGCAGTGTGACAATCCACAGCTCTAGTTTCAAAATCATGGCTTTGAAACTGGTTTATGACCAATTTCCCTCCACCATCTCCTCTCCTCGCCAGTTCCTTCCTTTCTTTTTAATGCACTGTGTCCAAGAAGCAAAAAATAATGCCTCATAAACTATATTTAAAAAAAAGTTTGTACAGTAGGCTCTGTCCAGCAACACAGAAGCAATACTATACATATAATATGTACTGTACACAGCAAAATCCTCAGTGTTCCTCAGATCCTCAAATGTAAACGAATGGACCTTTAACGCCTTGTTTCCACTAAGTTCTGTGTGATGTCAGTAATTCCGTTTAGTCAATTCATTCCTACGGGAAGCTCTGTGATCTATGTGTTTGCGAAACTCCTCCTTTTTCATGTATGGATTTTGTATGGATTTTGCCTTGAGTACATGGAGAACATTTTGAACTTTTACAATGGATTTCGGAGATACTGTATGCATCGTACTGTATGTCAGGAAACAGCAGAAGACGTAATTTCATTCAATTCTGTTGCTTGACTGTGTTAATAATAACATTCTATTCATAGAGGGCTTTTCAGGGTACTCAACTGCAAATAGAAAATGATCATTTCAGTACATCTGCAAAACAAAATGCATTTCCTTGCATTGAACACTAGAGGGAATATTGCGCACATTAAACGGAATTACGGACATCACACAGCATAGTGGAAACGAGGCTTTACATCTGTACACTGTCAGAGTTCAATTAGACACAATCTTTTACTGTGTTTTTTGGTGTGTTACTGTGTACTCCAGACCACGACCCTCTCTGCGAACCTCAGTCATTTACTTTTACCCTTGATGCTCTTATCCAGAATTACTTCCAACTGACGTATAGAGTTAGCCTCACTTCCTAGGTCATCCTCATTATAAACAAGCAGCTCTGTCCACAACACAGGGTGCGTCCAGGAGCAGTAATCTGTCCTGTGCTGTGCAGTCTGGTCCACTCCCCAGACAGTGCAGGCCTGACTCACACACACATCATCACGACCCCAGAGCTCTGCTAATTTAATGTTCCCTGTTTTAATTGTCCCCAGAGTGCTTTGCTCTGAACTGGCTCTGTTGTATCTCAATGACAACGGCTTGTTAAAGGTGATGGGGAAGGTGGTAGGTGTGTGTGTGTGTGTGTGTGTGTGTGTGTGTGTGTGTGTGTGTGTGTGTGTGTGTGTGTGTGTGTGTGTGTGTGTGTGTGTGTGTGTGTGTGTGTGTGTGTGTGTGTGTGTGTGTGTGCGTGCGTGTGCGTGTGTGGACGGACCTGTGATGGCCTAGCCAGCCACCTTCTTCAGCCTGACATTAATCACGGAGCAGCCTCCCATGCAATATTCACCTGGATGAGCACAGTGGGTGCACATGGGTGTCTGGCTTTCTCTACTGTATTATTCTCTCTCTCCCGCTCTCTTTCCATTCTCTCCCGGTAAGCCTCAGTTTTTGTCAGTGTTTCCCTGTCTCCGTCTGGCTAAAGCTTAATTTATACTTTGTCGCACCACGATGTCGCTCGGTGAAAAGAAATGATTTTCAGAACCTTTCCCTCTGAATCCTGCCTCTCTGCCATTCCATACTCTCCCCGCCTTTTACTCTTCCTCTCTCCCTCCCTCCCCCTCTCTCTCCTTCACTTTCTCCTCTCGTCTCCCTCTCTTTCTCCTTCTCTATGCTGTTAGGAGGCTGCCACTGTATCCTTGGGGAGTTGGAGGATAATGGGGCTGGGAGAAGAGAGATAGGAGAGAGAGGAAAGAGAGAGAGAGAGTGAAAACAAGAGAGTACAACATTCCTGACAAAGACAGGAGGTCAAAGATAGCAGTTGGTGACATTTTTAAGAATATTTCTTAGGCATATTTTGCATTATTTGACTGCACAGTGGACAAGGGGAGACATATTGACACAGGTCATAATACTGATATAAAGCCTATTCTGCACTTACGGTATGTGCAATTTGAGTTCAAACCCCAGTAAATACTAACATTTTCATATCCTCAGTCCTACATTAGCAGACAAATGAGCTCATCAAATAAACTCATTTTCCGGCACTTGCTCTGTTTGCTTGCTGCTCCCGCGGGGATTACGTATTTCTGAACAGCTACTGTAGCAGTGAATAAAATTAGATAAGATAAAATGAGATACAATTGTATTGATCCCCGGAGGGAAATTCAGGTGTCATTGCAGCAACAGCAGTGAGAATGAAACACAGATGAGGTAACAGGTACAAAGCAAGATAAATAATAATACAAATACAGATAAATACTGAGCTGCTGGCCCTGGATCTCTGAATGAGTGTATTATGTACAGTCTAGTAATACATATAAATACAATCAAGTATGTAGTACAATGAATTTTACAATCTTTTGAAGATTTTCACCTACATGCCCAAAATAGGGACACCTAGGTCTGTCTGTGGGTTTTATAGATATTTAACCAATGAAAAGTATTAACAAGAGCTTGTATCTAAATAATAACTAAGTTGGATCCATTGGATCACAGGCTCTATTTCCATTTCTGGTTTTGGACGCCCGGCAGCGATAATATGTATGACTGCATAGCAAGTACAGCTTATGTACAGAGAGTCCTCTAGTTTGAGAGCAGTAAACTGGCACACTCAGCCAACAATTACCCAGCACAGTGTTTTCTCTGAGTTTCATGCAGGCGCTAATTAAATCACCCATCAACGCAGAACTTCCCAAGCATTGTGAGCTCAAACTGTCACGGAGGATGTGGTGTTTCTGATGTGGGTGTAAGCAATATTCAACTGACAATGTGCAAGTTTGACTGATGACAGCCATTATCTAAACTGCCAAACAAACAATTTTAAGTCCCTCGTACCCTTTATTTGGGGAAGCATATACTGTAGAGTGGATAAGGGCGCACAGACTGATAATAAAATAGTGATATAAAATGCAATAAATGCAAGTGTTCTTGTGGTGGGTTGTTCATTTTCATTAGGCCCACCTTTAGTTGTTTAGTGTCAGCACTCAAACCTGAGATCAGTTGTGCTGCTGATAAAGATTAAAGTTACTGCCCTCAAACTAGAGGGCAGTAACTTTGTGGTTTGTCAAATAACAAACCACAAAACAGCGATAGGGGCTCAGGAGGATGTGTTGTGCTAGCCCTAGAATGGCTGTGATCTTACATACATTTCATGTATTCCAAATACACAGCCTTAGATCGGTCCTATCCCCGCCCGGTTAGCAGACTGATCTCGGCCGGGTTTAAATTGGTCGCGCTGCGTGTGTACTCACCCAATAATTAATTACTGCGACTTGGAGTCAGATATTGTCCTCTAGTTTGAAAGTTCTGGCAGAAAACGTGTATTTAGTCAAATATCTCCACTTTTCCACGAGTTGCACACAGACATCATTCTCTGTCAGTGACGAAGCCGGACCCGAAACTTCCTTTGGGAACAGTCTATGTTTGGGAAGCACAAATGTATGGGGCACACAATTGGCAGGTGTGATGCGATTGGTGTGGGATAATTAATCACACCTGTCAATTGTGTGCCCCATACGTATGTGCTTCCCAAAGGAAGTTTTCATATGTTCAGTCCAGCAGTCATTTCGGGCCTGTCGCTGACAGAGAATGTTGTCCGTGTGCAAGTTGTGGAAAAGTGGAAATATTTTACTAAACACACGTGTTCTGCCAGAACTTTCAACTGGATATGAAACTAGAGGACAATATCTGACTCCAAGTCGCAGCAATTAATTATTGGGTGAGTACACAAGCAGCGCGACCAATTTAAAGTCTGCTGACCGGGCAGGGATAGGACCGAAATGTATGTAAATATCACAGCCATTCTAGGGCTAGAGTTGTGCATGCTAGGGTCATGTTGTACATCGTTGCTGTCGGGTGGAAACCATGTCCAAAACTGTTTCTTTTCAGGATTCAAATAAAAAAATAGAAGATCTACAAGCTCAAAATATTGATGTTGTACATCGGTTTGCTACTTTTGTGTGACACTGTAGTGTAGTATGATGAAGTAGGGCATTCATTTCCCAAAAAACATAACAAGTTAAAATATGGAGAGATAAGAGGTTTCTGTCTGAGGTTTCTGTGTGAGAGAGAGAGAGGGTGAGTGAGTGACACACACACACACACACACCCCCACACACACACACACACACACACACACACACACACACACACACACACACACACACACACACACACAGTAGTGTATGTGCAGGTGCCTGTTAGCATACTATGCTTATATCTGTATCTGTGCGCGTGTCCTTTCAGTGCTCCTTGTTTAATCCGAGTCAGCAAACTGTATTATTCATGACCCTACTGGATGCACACTGAAGGTCAAGGCTACGTTAGCACTCGCTAAAGGTCCTGGATTCTTACTGTCTCTGCTCTCTGCTATCTTATATTTTGTAAATGTCATCTTTGGAGAAGCAAATGTAACTGATGCAATGGCTGCTTGGCATAGCGGTTGCACAGTGTTAATGTAATGTGATTTTACTGTGTATACGACACAAATGTCTCTGGACCTACACATTCCCAGAGGAGGCCTCTGACTGAAACCCACTTGAGCCAATTCCTAAAGTGCTTCAAACTCATTGTGTATCTTTCCACTTACTAATACGCACTCCAGTCAATGTAATGTCCAAGATCAAATATCAAATGCAAACAAAATACATAGGACAGGAGTGATTTTCTGGAGGCCAGGAGACCCAAAGGGACAACATGTGTGACTGCTGCTGGAGAAACGGCTGCGACAGCAATGTGAGTGAGGAGAGAGAGATAGAAGAAGGCCTCCTGCTGACAGCTAGGGATGTCACGATCATGACATTTTACTTCACGATTAGGAACACATACAGTAAATTAAAAAAATTGCACAGGGCAGATAATGACAAATAACTAATAATAAATAAATAATAAATAATGCGGCCAATAATACTAATAATAATAATGTGTAATCCTCCTATAATTCCTCTGTCTGTCTGCCCAGGTTTTTCTCCTCTGTGGGTTGAGCAAATGATCTGAAGTTGTACACGGACATTATGCCCATACTGTACATAACTGATGCCCATACATTCACCTGAACGGTGCCAATAGTTGTTACTACTACTTTGTTAAGGGATGTTCAGCAATACAAATGCTATATATGTACACAGTGCATAAGCCAAAGTCAGCAAATACTTTGAGTGTGCATATCCTCGGGTATGGACTAGTATTTAATAATCTTAATACTCAAACTGTGTTAAAGAATTGTGGAAATAGCACATCTACAATGTCTTAGATCTGCTATTTCCATATTTTTATAAAATTTCGGAAATGTATGAACATTTCTCAACATGGAAACGATTATGGCGATTATCTCAAATAATTGTGATTCTGCAATTATGTCATAATAATTGTGACAGGCCTACTGACAGCTCAGTGTGCACACACATACACACACACATTATTGTAAACACATACACACATGCTCTCAAGGCCCCCCCTCCTAGGGTCATGGCAGGGGTTGTAATTGGATCTAGTCAGTGACCCCCCTGCACACCCCCCTGGGTGAGAGACACTCTACCACCCCAACACATTGCTCCTCTCCGTGGCCACGACAGATCTCTCTCAGCACACACCCCCAGGGAGCCCTGCACATCACATCACCTCACCGTCACACTGTTAGACATGTACACCAGGGGCAGCTGGGACTGAGGGGGAGAGAGAGGAGAAAAGATGCAGAGAGAGAGGCGAATGAGAGAAATAGAGAGAGACATTGCAATGTAAGACGGAGAAAGGCACAGTGTGCAGCTGTGTTCACACAGGCAGATACAAAAATACACAGCATATTTGTCACTCTGTCGCTTTGTATCTGTGTTGCTCAACGCGGTCGTTGACGTCATCAAGCGCTGCGTCATTGGAGCTACAGTTGTAGTTTTGTATCTTTATATCTGGAAGTTGAACGCAGCTCAACTTGAATATGTAGCTTTGTATCTTTGTATCTTTTGTAGCAGCTACAAACGTCGGATGTTGCTTTGTATCTTCCTGTCACTGGCTTCCATTGAAAATGAATGGTAGAGTGTATCTTTGTATCTGCCCATGTGAACGCACTAAGAGAGACTGACACAGACACAGAGATGGAGGGTAAATGCCTTTACCCAAACTAAGTGCTCCAAAGTTACAATGTGCTTTACATTCACTCATTCGTACACTGAGTTAACCATGCAAGGCACCAACCAGCTCATGGGAGCTGTTAGGGGTTAAGTCAGTGTCTTGCTCAAGGACACTTCGACACGAAACCAGAAGGAGCCGGGAAATGAACTTTCGGCTCACATAAACTCTACCTCCTGATCCACTGGCACTGCCGCCCGAAAATAATGAGAGGTTGGGAGAGACAGAGGGAGAAAAGGGGCGAGCAAAGCCAGAGCAGGGAACAAGGACAAAATGCCTTAAGGGTAGTTTGTCCACTGGGGAAAACTTCCATCTAAGTGCACTTCTCTGCCCACTTGAGCGGAGGAGCCCGTAAAAGTCTACAGAGGTCATGTCAAATAAATAACGTTCCGTAAAAAACAATTTGACCTATGTCAGAAGGTTGGGAAGGCTGTTGAGTGCATTGCTTGTCAAAAAAGCAAAAAGCAAACCAAAAACCAACCAACTGACATTAAAAAGAGCTGGCATTTCAAGTCCCCACAACACAGCTCAATATGACAGCGGCTCTCACAGGCCTTTAATCAGACTGAGCATTTTATGTGCTATCAAAGGGTGGAGGGAATCCGCACATGCATACATAAAAAGCTGCTTTAACGGCCAGATGGCTCCTTTGTATGGCCCTCCCACCACAATTACTATGAGCATGCATACGTACATCCACGTGTGTATGTGTTTGTGTTTGAGTATGTTGCATGAATGCAGTACATGTTGTAAGCGCGCGTGTGTGTGTGTGTGTGTGTGTGTGTGTGTGTGTGTGTGTGTGTGTGTGTGTGTGTGTGTGTGTGTGTGTGTGTGTGTGTGTGTGTGTGTGTGTTATGTTTATGTATGTCTGCATGTGTGTATGTTACTGTGTGTGTATTGCTGCCCTGTAGATACAGTAAGGTCTAAAGATAAGATAAATACACATGTGGGGAAAAAATGAAAAACGTGTGTGTGCGTGTGTGTGTGTGTGTGTGTGTGTGTGTGTGTGTGTGTGCGCGCGCACGTGCGTGCGTATGTTACAGCACAGGAAACTATCTTGAGAGCACAGTGTGAATGATAGACAACCCTGTGATATGTGATAGAGTCTCTCTGCTGCTGCCGAGGACATTTTTACTGGCAGATAAAACCAGAGGAGAGACGAGAGGGCCACTCGTCAAACCCCCAGCCCATCTGGAACCAGGCAGTGCTTCACACGCACTGGACTTCAACTGGAAGAGATGCTTAAAGGCAGTGTGTGACAAGGGTCTGGACAGAGAAGGAGAAACAGAGGACGGGATAGACAAGGGAGAGAGCACGGATAGCGGTAGAAGGTCCTGGTAGAGGACACTATGACAGAAAAAGAGAAATAGAAAGATGGTGATGGGTAGGTAGTACCTACAGACAGGGAGACAAATAAATGGAGACAGATGACATTGAGTGCTGGTCATTTTTAAGCACAGCAACAAGGAACTGGAGAAGCCTTCACTCTCAACAGGCAAATGGAACAATGCTATTTTGGCCTGAGGGTGGCACTAGACTAGAGGATAGCCAAGGGGGGTCACTCAAATAGGGTCCATCTTCCAGGGAGCATGAACGAGCTCATCAAGTTTCATAGCAATCTGCCCATTCGATTTGTAGATCACTTGTGTGCAAGTAGAAATTTAGGCTCAAGGGTGGCACTATTAGAAAAGCTTTTGGGTCACCAAAATCAGTAAGGTTTAGCCTCGTTCAGTGCATTATGCAATAAGTTTCATCTATCAATTCAATTTGGAGATGGTGTGCGCAATTGGAAAATTTGGCCTAAGGACGGCACTAGAGTAGAGGAAAGGCCATTGGGTCACCCATCATCTGGGAAGCATGGCGCTACACAGAACAAAATCCATAATAATCCAGCCAGTAGTTTTCAAGATCTGTATCTTGGTTGGTAGTAATGTGTGAAACTGGAAATTTTAGCCTAATGGTGGTGCGGAAAGGCCAGGGAGTTGTTGAAATCAATAGGGGCCATCTTATGGGGTTCATGAAAGTGCACAACAGATTTCATGGCAATCTACCGCATCCAGTAGTTTTCTAGATATATTTGTTGGGACCAAAGTGGTGACCAACCAATCATCCTTAGGGCAGAAATACATGAACTCACAGAAAATAAGCCTGTAAGATTGAATTGCATAGAACATTTAAAAAATAAGTGCCTTTTTCATCTGCTCGGAAATACATATGAATTGCTAGCCAGGTAGCAGTATTTCTTGACACAGCCACAGGGCACTACTTTTATTAAATTTACCAAGACCTCTACAAACCGAACAAATAGATATTTTGCAACTTATTAAGGCTACGAGGCAAAAAATGTGTTCAAAGTCTTCTTGTGCAAGTCTTTGAATAGGGGATGTTTTTTATTTTTAATGAGCACACTGCCTCCTTACCTCCTTTCTTCAAGCTATACCAAGACTACTTTGAAGAACATACCAAACAATGGAATGGTGACTCTATAAGAGCTTACAGGGCCAGAATAAAGCACTTACTTTCCTGTCTTACTGTCCTGTACGTTTACCTCACAATTACATGTATATACCCACATGTACAGATGACAATGAAGAGACCAACCAACCTATTTTGCATTCAACATTCCCTAGTATCATCATTATGATCATTCTAAGGATGGAACCAACGCTGGAACTTTCTTTTTTCTTTCTTTTTCTGAAAATACTAGTGTTTAAATTGAGCAAATGGCGCAATGTCCCTGTAAACTAATGTTACATCAATAATTGTAAACTTTAAGAACTGAAATGGATAACCTATCATACCCCATGACAGGCTGACAGCACAATAATGATGAACTTTAACACAGTGGAAAGCAGCAGTAGCAGCAGTAGCAGTAGTAGTAGAACCATTTCGGGATGATAACATTTTCAGCTGCTTAATTGTACAAAACCAACTGGACCCAAATGAACCGCATGTTCATGCCTGCGCATGCACGTATACATGCGTTTTCATTTCAAGAAGGGGGGAACATTAGAGCTTAGTAAACCTAGTGAATGTACCTTTTAACACTACGGATGGTTGTTAGAATAATGATTGGTCACTGGGCACGGTGTTGATCTGAAAGTACTCTAGGGTCACAGTTAGGGGTTAAGTGTCTGGCTCAGAGACACCTCGACACATTGCCGGAGCCGGGAATCAAACCTGGGACCTTCTGCTTCCGCGGCGGGCTCTCTACACATTCTGCCATGGCCACCCTAAAGTGTCTGTAACAGTGTTGCCAGATTTTGTGAGAGATACAAGCGACCAGTTCTACGAAAACAAGCCCCAAAGAAGCAACTATGCCGCATGATCACACACACACACAGGGGGTCCCCAGCAAAATGTGTTAATATAGCATCAACATCAGATCTACAAGCTCACATTGCGTTGTTGTGACCCATTGTGAGCTTGTAGATCTATTTTTTTTTTATCTTGGAAAGAAAAGTCAAATATTTGGAATATTTTTTTAATATTCTAACTACACAAATCTTGTATGGGGGTCCACGGCACAAAATATTTTTAGATGGGGGGTCCACGGACAAATACATTTGGGGGGTCCTTGACATGAAAATGTTTGAGAACCACTGATTTGAACAACATCAGGAAGCAAGCCCAAAGCAATTACACTTTGGAAACAAGCCCACAAAACCGCAACCGGCAACGACCAATATTTACAAGCGACTTTACAGAAAAACAAGCCCAAAGTCTCCTATAATAAGCGAACTTGGCAACGCTGCAGTGCCCAACACTGCAATGCACATCCTGCAGGTGGATACAAGCAGCACATAAATGCCTGCAAAGTGAATGCTTTGCAAAAATTACACATGAAGGCCAGCCTCGTTTTCAGCCATGCTGACTTCCTTAGGAAATCTTATCTCTGTTTTGGACAGCGGATCAGTAGAGCTCCAGGCAACATATCCTCATTATTTACTTGGCTTCCTGACTAACTCACACACAAACACACTTCTCATCTATTGCACTGAGAGGATCTTGGCCTCAGGACGGGAGCAGTAAAAACATCCGCCCATTTAAAACCAACTGTTAATACTGTACATGGATCTCTCTCTCTCTCTCCCTCTCTCCCTCTCTCTCTCTCTCTCTCTCTAACTCTCTCTAACAGACACAATAGACTCCTGTTCTGCAGTGTGCTTCAGGCTGAGGATATTGGCAGTGGTCTGTAGAGAAGGAGGGAGATAACATATAACACAGAGTAAAATACTGGCTGTAGCCATGGTGAATGGAACCAGCAGCACTGCTGTTTGGGGTTGTTTGGTATGGTGGTGCAGTAATGGGACATTCAGGTGGAATAGGTTAGTCGTGGCAGAGAGTGTAGTCATATCTTCTGTGTTACTTTAACTCTCAGAATTTACATAACATAACCCTCACGGTTACAAATTGATAAATTAAGGACTTGACTCAGTGTACTGCACCATAGCATAGCAGCAGCCATTCAACATGCCCCCTCACCCCTCATATGATATTTGATATCTCACATCCTGCAACTGAATGTTACTTAAACTTCTGATCTGATAGATAGACAATTCCATCACATATTCAGCTCCTTCTACACAGTGTTGCTATTCCTTTTTTTTTAGCAAGTAATCTAATACAACTAACCACTAATAGCACTGTCAAGAAAGAAATGCAAGAGCCTGACACAGAAAATTATAATTGTCAATCAATGGCTGACACTATTGAAAAATGCCACTGCTGAATGTAATAAAATCCACACCAGATGTCAGAGAGCTCTGCAAATTCAACACTGTCCTGACACCAGACCATAATAAAACCCTCCCACACCATAGCCACCGACCCCAGACAAAGCCACACGATTACACATGATGTGCAAAACAAATCAGCCACAATATAGCTTCCTGTATCTCCCAGGGGCCACAACAGCCAACTTTAAGACTTCCTTGATTGACTGCGCCGTACCATGAAAAATAAAAAAGTGTATTTTGAAGCATCGATTTTGTCGTACGACACAGAATAAACACGCCTTTAAAAACACAAAGCAGGCCTTTTGGCCACTGACCATTTTGTTTTTCTTGGAGTAGGTCTTCTTCAGCAGCCTCTCATTGATCCTCTCCTGGTCGCACTGGGCGTTTTTCAGGAACCTGTTCTCCAGGGGGTCCATGACAACCGGCATCACGTTCTCCTCCTCTCCCACCTCCTGAAGCTTCTCCCCCTCCTCCTCCTCCTTCTCCCTCTGTCGCTTTGCCGCCTTCTTCTCCTTCCACCGCTCCTTCTTCTCCTGCGTCTTCACCACTCCCATCTTCTTCTGAGGAATGACAGAGAGAAAGGGGAGATGGGGCGGGGAAAAAGAGAAGAAAAAGGGTGATCTGATTAGAATTAGGGCTGTGACAGTTTGGACTATTTATTACCGCGGTGAAAAAGCAACGTGCCCCGGCGGTTGGGAGGTTAACCACACCACAAGCCCATAACATGAATATGGGGTGGAAGAAAGCCAATGATGATAACAACAAAAAAAAGCATTACAGAGTTCATGGTAAGCTCAAATTTCATATCACACACCATATGCACACACAAAGGAATTGCTGTAATGATTATTGCGGTAATGCGGTTATTGTTCCAGACCTAATTAGAATGGTTTATCTTATTCATTGAAGATCCGATTAAACTGTTCATTCATATAAGAAATATGGTGATAAATTAGAGAAAGTGTGAGAAAGTGTGTGAAAGAGAAAGACACAGACACAGACAGAATAAAACGGAGTTGTCTGTTTTGTTGTGTTGTGTGGAGGGGTTGTTACACGAAACCCTCAGTGTTCATTAATCATAATAATTAATTTGTAACTCATAGTGTACAAATGGAACCAAATAGACCCTTACGGTCCATTCCACAGAATTTTACTGTGTACAGTTACGGATGTTGGTAAACAGTGAAAGTAGTGCAACCCCTGGCCTGTCTGCTGTCGGCTTATACAGAGCAAAGCAAACACTTCCAGTGTTTCCAGCACCACGGAGACACACAGTGAATCCTCTCTCTCTCTCAAGTCCTCTTTAGTTCCAACAGCAGCAGAACAATGCCATACTGGAGCCCATAATCCCTTTATGACTGCAATATAATGAGCTTATGATGTGAACTGCCGCTTTAACACACGCTGGAGAAAATGCACTCACTATATACTTTTATACAGTATGACGGAGCAATTTCCCCCTTACACTAATCATTCCGTTCACGCTTCAGAGAGAAGTAGTGTGTAACTGCTGTTTATTTATTGGAATTCAAACATCATTTGTAACTGCCCTGGTACAAGTACTTTATTGGGCAGGTTATTTTTCCGACCCAGCATTGCTTAGTAAGGCAAAAAAAGACTCCACGGCTTTGACACTGCACTTAGCCCATGGCTTAGTGCCTTCTTAGCCCTGGGCTAAGAGAGATTTTGGCCCATGGCTCAGGGATTATTCACACAACAATATTTTGAAGTGGGCTTGAACAGAGTTTAGCCCTGGGCTTGCTCTGGAGCAGGGTTAACACTGACTTTTCAGGGTTAGCCGGCCCCATTAATCGCTGGAAACATTGGCTGTCTAAAAGCTAGCATGAAAGGGGGTTACTTTATTACTTGATACAAGTAATAAATGCTGGTAATGTTGGGAGTTCAAAGATGCACTTCAGATGTTTGTTTTTATGTTCTACTTTTGATGCTGTATCAGAACCCCTAGGCTATCTGTGGATTCATGTGTCTACGGTCTGTCTATAATATCTACCTGCCTCTTTCACTCTGATTGTCTGTGTAGCAATTAACTTTTATCCATTTGTTTCCAGCTGCCCATTGTTTGCTCTTCTGTTGAGTTTGTGACATGCTGTTGGCAAACAAAGTCAACAGAGATCACAGCGAGTCTGAAGGGTGCGTGACACACACGCAGCTCAGAGCCGTGCAGAGGGCACGGCCCACGGCTGTTAGTTCTCCATTCAAACATCTGTTCACTGCCAGCGCTGGGCCCACAGCGCACTGCCATCTGAATAATCAACTAATTGGCTCTATTGTAGGGGGTTTGCATATGACTAGCTAACAATAATACTGATACCCCTATCTGAGTAAATGTGTTTACCTTGGGGAGAAATAAATAATGATTTGTTCCACTCACAGTGTGGTTTAGCCTCGTCTCTGTGCTCATCATTATCATCATGACCAAAGCATACCGAGCTAACCTGGCCCCAGAATGTGCCACTCATGTAATCATTTACATGATATTATATTAATATCTACCGGTGAAAGATGTTGATATATTTCTTTCACAATTATATCTTTCACAATAACCATGCACATAAATGTTTTTTTTTACACTATTTGTATTCACAAGGCTCTGCCCCCGACAGGCCGACACACGTTTCTGACAACTTGTTTTTGTGCTACGAGAGGTGTAGCCAACAAGACTACTAAAATGAATGTTACAGAGAAGAACTTTAATATTTTTGCATTGATATTTGAGTCAAGGATCTCAGTAACCCATGCCATTTTGTCTGATTTAATCCAAAGCAAAACAGCAGACAACCAGCAGGTTGTTCATTTTAAAAACATGTCCTTCTAACCTGACGGTAAAAAGTCGAGTAGAATCTTTACTTGTTTCAAAAGCTGTTTTCTGCACCAGCCGAAGGCAGCTGGGATTTATTTATTTATTTACTGAAAGGTTAGAAGAGTCTTTCAGGATTATAGTAGTTTCTCAAGACAGACACGTTGGCTCCTGCAATTTCCAAATGCTTCCGTCTACCTGTCTGAAATTCATAAGCTCTGAAAATGAGTAGTAAATAAGACAGATAAGACAGATATCCAGACATTTCCCCACCTATATCCCCCATGTGCAGTCGCTTAAAGCACTTCTACAGGAAAACGTATTAGTCAAAGCCTAGCCCTAGCTGCTGAGCCAAAATGAAAATTCAATTAAACGTGAAGAAAATATATGTATATATCTTATCTATAATATCTAAAATAAGATATTTAGAAATAGATTTGTGTGAATACTGTGTCGTGATTGGTCAATTATCTTCCAGTCAGAACTTTTCGGGGGAAAATGACAGCTCAAATTTGCATGGGTTGAAGACCTCTTCTTCTGGTGCATTGTCCTCATAAACAACCGAAGAACAAGCAGAACATCATTTTTAACGTTTTGGCTATCCAGCCTTCATCAGTGTGTGGATTTTGAAGTGTTTTCTTCCTTTTAAAGGGATAGTTCACCCCCAAAAATTTTCTATCGATTAGTCGCCCCATCGAGACTTGATTTCATGGATTTTTTGGGTTTTTGTCGCATTCCTAAGCCAATAATTTGATGACCAGCAGCGGCTCCAGTAGGAGACACAAAGAGTCTCCTTGGTGTCTCATACCGGAACCGCTGCCAACCGGTCCGCTGGTCATCAAATTATTGGCTTAGGAATGCGACAAAAACAAAAAAAATACATGAAATCAAGTCTCCACGGGGTGACTAATCGATAGAAAAAAAATATTTTTTGGGGTGAACTATCCCTTTAAGGAGGAGAGGTGACAACGTTCAGGTGACAATCATTGTTGCTGATCACTTCAACGTGGTGAAGACACCCACACCTGAGAGATGTCTACAGGCAATTAGCTGATAGGCATACTAATTGACTTAAATCTCAACAAATATCAATAGTAATAAACAAAGAACAATTAATACATTCACATGACATTGGCATTTACATTTATTGTCAATGTGAATGTATTAATTGACAATAAATATAGCCAAAATGAAAATTCAATAAAACGTGAAGAAAATATATGTATATATCTTATCTATAATATCTAAAATAAGATTTTTAGAAATAGATTTGTGTGAATACTGTGTCGTGATTAGTCAATTATCTTCCAGTCAGAACTTTTCGGGGGAAAATGACAGCTCAAATTTGCATGGGTTGAAGACCTCTTCTTCTGGTGCATTGTCCTCATAAACAACCGAAGAACAAGCAGTATATCATCTTTTTATAACGTTTTGGCTATCCAGCCTTCATCAGTGTGTGGATTTTGAAGTGTTTGCTTCCTTTTAAAGAGATAGTTCACCCCCAAAATAACTTTTTTTCTATCGATTAGTCGCCCCATGGAGACTTGATTTCATGTATTTTTTTTGTTTTTGTCGCATTCCTAAGCCAATAATTTGATGACCAGCAGCGGCTCCAGTAGGAGACACAAAGAGTCTCCTTGGTGTCTCATACCGGAACCGCTGCCAACCGGTCCAATGGTCACAAAAACAAAAAAATATCCATGAATTCAAGTCTCCACAGGGTGACTAATCGATAGAAAAAAAATATTTTTTGGGGTGAACTATCCCTTTAAGGAGGAGAGGTGACAACGTTCAGGTGACAATCATTGTTGCTGATCACTTCGACGTGGTGAAGACACCCACACTTGAGAGATGTCTACAGGCAATTAGCTGATAGGCATACTAATTGACTTAAATCTCAACAAATATCAATAGTAATAAACAAAGAACAATTAATACATTCACATGACATTGGCATTTACATTTATTGTCAATGTGAATGTATTAATTGTTCTTTGTTTATGAAAATGTAGACAGCTTATTCTGAGTGCGACCCTTAGCTTGTTATTGATGTTGAATTACAGCCTGTCTCTGGAGCATTCCAAGATTGTGGAAGAGATCGGCTGGCTTGAAAGACTAGTGGGCAGGACTAGTGGTGCTCTCTGCCCAGTGATACATGGAAATTGTCACAAGGGGCCTGATAGTGCTAGAAGGGGTACTTGTCATGCTATTAATTACCTCACTGAGCCACCATCGAAGCACAGGGAGAGGAACAAAGCAACCACAATCCTGACAACAAAATCAATCAAAAGTACAACCAGCTGCCCGCCCCCTCACCACTTCTGCATTTACATTTTAGGCATTTAGCAGAGATCACTTGTCTGTGATAACTTCAACACAAATGAGTAGGGATTCAGTGTCTTGCTCAAGGGCATTGTGACAGGATACTGGATAGCAATTACAGGGAATTGAACCTGGCACCTTTATGAATGGGATGTCCACTCTTCTCTGCTTCACCCTAAAGGTGCTTAGAACCTTCATATGACTGGCATGAATATTCATCAATTTGGAGACTGGCAGTTGATGGGGTAATTTAATTAACATGCAGCAGGACTCCTCCTAGTTCATCCTTATTAATATATGTAAACAAATCCAGTGTAAGCAGTGGGATCAATTAAAAATACTGACAGCCTGAAGTATGGAATCATTATTAGAAGAGAATTCTGAAATGCACACCCAAGTGGCCAATAGTGTGCCTTCTTCAGCCACAATATAAATCTGCAAAGAAGTATAAATATTTGCACAGTGAATGTATACTAAACCCAGTGATCTATGCAAAATATATTGTTTTAATTTGCTGTATTTCAGAGAAAGAGGAGGATATTGGAGTCATATTGGATCCTGACATGGTCAACACAAATGTTGGGTTGACCAGTTGGACACTACTGGAATAGATACCAGCAGGACACAGAAAAGAGATTAAGAGGAATTAATAAATTGGGCCTATGGTATTATTAAGACATGAGTCTAATAACTGTGTGGCCTCCCTGTCCAATCTGTAGGTATTGATAGTAACTTACAGTTTGTGAATAAAGCCACACAGAACACAATGCAGTGTTCACTATACATGCTGGCTGTATAAAATGTGCAGCTGAACGGTAAACAACTGAAAGTATTAAAAAGGGGAATAAATTAAGAGGAGATAAAAGGTGGCGGGTGGGTGGGGGGGGGTCCTACTTCCTTTGTGTGGGCTGTGTGGACAAGTGGCCAGCTTGAACCTGCAATGGATTAGTATTGACTCGGATTCCCTGCTCCTCTGCCTTGCCCTCACACCAAACACCCATACATAAATACATCCCAGAAACGAGATCACATTCACAAAGGATTAGGCCCCTAAACGGAGGCAAAGTCAAATGAACAGGAAAAACACACCAGATCTATTAGCCAAAAGAGAAAGGAAGGGGATTTGGTTCATTTAATCCTTGTGCTAGCCAATTATGTGACATTGATCACTGTAGAAAAGTGCGCTTTCTCTTGCTCACAGAATGATTAGGCTTCTTGGCACACAATTGCGCTCCTTTTCCCTTTCGCAGCCAATAGCCCTCTGATTATATGCTTTGCGAGAGAGAGGGAGAGAGCAGGGTAAATGGAAGCATATGTTCTAAGTTAATTAAAGGTGTGTTTGATATTGCTGACATGCAGCATTAGATGCGGAGGGCTCCTCAAGTGTTAGCTCTGCTTCGCATCACCAATGCAACACTATAAACTCCAGCTTGCACCGCCCGACTAAATCGATGCAAATTTAATTCATAAGTGTCTATGATTTACATACCCGACAAACGCTTGTTAATGTCCACAAAAAACAGTCACCAATTGAGCGTAAATCCAATGCGGCCGAATGCTATCGTAAAAGAGCTAAACATTTCTGAAGTGCCGTTGCAAATCTCTCCCTTGGATGATATTGCGGTGTTTCTCTTGTGGGCTGGCAGACAGCCCTGGCAGCACCACTGATGGATGTCTGTCAGAGTGAGGATTGCAGACAAGACAGAGTATTTAATGACGAAGAGTGTAGGCCTGACAACACACACTTGTGGAGGGAGAGATTAAGTGCAGCTATGAACAGACAGGTGTTAGGAGCCCGCAGTGGTGGTGTATGTGTAAATGCATAATGAATGAATGAAGTCAGACGTGGAGTTCTGAGTGACATTCCTAAAGAGGCTGTCATTTGGAAAACAGCTTATGGCTCATTCACTGTATCTTGTATTATGATATATACTGTGTTTTATTACCTTGTAAACCAAATGTTCCCATTTGGAGACAATACAATTAAAAACTTAAAGGGAAGACAGACTATGCACCCACTGCACACAAAATGTGGTGGAAACAGAGCTACACTTTCTAACCACCTGCCCACTATACCAAGAAAGACATCAGAGATACATAGTACTTCCCACATATTACATACACCCAAAGTGAGTTCGAAAACATGATCAACGACAAAAGAGTTCCATACCTAATGGGAGAAATACAACAATGTGCGAACACAGCAGCAAGATGTGTGAACTGTTGCGATAAAAGAAGGACTACTAACCATTGAGTGTCCCAAGTAGACCTCTAGACCTACTGCACATACTATAAACAGAGCGTCTACCTTTAAACGCATTTTAAAGATTTTTTTGTACTATTTAAATCGTTTTGAGAAAAAATACTGTTAGTTGTCCCAAAGTGACTGCAAAAGATTGCTGCTATTTGTCTCAAAAAACGTTACACCCTGTACATATAACATGTATATAACGACGCAATGTGACATAGCTCTGTTTATACAATGCTGTATGTATGTACCCCCTCCAACTGTATATACTTTCCTGTTTTCAACTGTTTTTATTATATTTTGACACTTGCTTTGGCAATGTAAACGTATGTTTTCTCATGCCAATAAAGCTCCTTTGAATTTAATTGAATTGAAAGACCACAGTTTAAAATGGAGGTATGCATTTAACAGTCAAATGCACCACTGATACACCAAAGAATGTCTGAACCATTCAATCCTTTCTCGTTGTCCCCAGAGGGATGAATGGTTTTCAGACAACAGATAAGATCACCACGAAGGCATATGGATGTGACAGTTGGAGAATCATTTCCCATCTCACCACCACCATCCTTTT
The DNA here is from genome assembly GCF_963280865.1 of Gymnoscopelus braueri. Taxonomy (NCBI): domain Eukaryota; kingdom Metazoa; phylum Chordata; class Actinopteri; order Myctophiformes; family Myctophidae; genus Gymnoscopelus; species Gymnoscopelus braueri. The sequence goes on from NC_137608.1 coordinate 36,837,179, forward strand.
CTCAATCTAAAACAACCTAGTTTTAATTTGGCTTATAAAATGTTTTACCGTAACTTTCTACCATTCTCTCCACTTGTCTTCTCTTCGTGTTTCTCTCTTATTTGATCATTCTAAGAACACAGCAGTGATTATATATATATATATATTATCTATGTGCTATCACACGGACCTTTGTACTCAAGTAGTACTTTAGTATTGGTTTACTTTCGTGTATAAGTCAGGAATCAGGATAAGAGCTTCAGTTTCAGCTTAAAGGAAAATGTCTCTCTTATCCACATACTTAGAGCCTCTCCTGATGTCTTTATTGGCCATTAGGGTCATTAACAGAAGAAAGGGAAAGACGAAGCCACTTCAGACTGCTGGCGATTTGATAATCTTTTCAAAGCGTCGCCAGTCACCTCAGGGAATCATTAAAACATGATTCAAGATTTGCCAATGTCCCAAAAAGACTACCATACAGACACAAGCTACACACTTCTGGAACAGCGTTTAAATGACTTCAAAAGCATTATGACTATTACAGGAAAACCCAGATTAAAATTCATTTTTGAATATTGAAATAGTTTTGCCTGCTACAGTTCAAGAGATTAACCTTTTCTTCCTTTCAAATGTCTGGTCAGGAAGGAGTACAAGTGGGCGAACAGACAGCTTTTAAGCATTACACCATCTTTGGACACTGCTGTAAATTTTATTCAAACCAAATAAAATGGCCTTTTACTGCCTTCTACTGTGTTTCTGATCACATTCATTTGTATGAGACATGGATGCGTCTGTTTCTCTCTACTGGTCTCACAATGGGACCTGCATTTTCACAGTGACCACTGACCATAGAGTCATGGCCCTCCTGTTAAATAACACAATATTACTTTTGTGGGTCACATACCACAGGTTGAGAGAACCTGTGTGTTAAGATAATAGACATATGTATGTTGACCAACAGTCCAACATTCAATCATGTGTGATTTATTTCCATGGAAGTCCAGAACAATTTGGCCAAACTATCTGTATACACGTCTACTGGCCGCTACACTTATGTGCTGCTAACAATTATTGACATTATTAGTTTTCACAATATTACTTAAAATATCAGTCATTTTGGTCTTGACCTCCAACTTTATCAACACAAATGTATAAACATAAAAAAAAAAAAAATGGGAATATTAGGTTCAAATAAGGGCTTTTTACACACCGCAGCATTCTTTTCAGAGTTTTGAGGGGAATATTATAGTCTTTTTCACCACCACTGTGTTTAGTTCTGTTTTAACCAGCACCACTATGTGTGTTTAGTTCTGTTTTCACCACCACCACTGTGTGTGTGGCTCTGTTTTCATCACCACTGTGTGTGTGGCTCTGTTTTCACCACCACTGTGTGTGTGGCTCTGTTTTCACCACCACCACTGTGTGTGTGGTTCTGTTTTCACCACCACCACCACCACCACTGTGTGTGTGGCTCTGTTTTCACCACCACCACTGTGTGTGTGGTTCTGTTTTCACCACCACCACCACCACCACTGTGTGTGTGGCTCTGTTTTCACCACCACTGTGTGTGTGGTTCTGTTTTCACCACCACCACTGTGTGTGTGGTTCTGTTTTCACCACCACCACTGTGTGTGTGGCTCCGTTTTCACCACCACCACTGTGTGTGTGGTTCTGTTTTCACCACCACCACTGTGTGTGTGGTTCTGTTTTCACCACCACCACTGTGTGTGTGTGGTTCTGTCATGGTACAGCTGACCGTTTGAAGGCTACCCTTTGGCCTCTGGGCTGTTTGGTTCATGAAGAACGTTCCCCTGCAAAAGCTCTTTGTGTCTGATAAATAATTACTGACTATGAGAAGAGAAGAGAGAGCTGGGGAAATGTGATAGTGAGCACTAAACACCCCCATCTCTCTCTCTGCCTTTTTTCTTGCCTCATCATCTTTATCTCTCTTTTTTTTATCTCCGGCTTTCTCCTTTTTATTATCTCTCTCCTCCATCTTCCCACTCTGTCTCTATCTCATCATCCGTTCAAACACCGTCACTTGGGTTATGAATACATCATCAAGAACAACCCCCCCCTCTCCCTTCCTCCACAGCAAACCCCCCACTGCGAGGGGCTTCACAGTTTGCTGACATTCCTGTGTGCAGAATGCATAACTCTTCCTCTGGGAGTTGAAACATGCTTCCTGCAGTAGATCTTGATGCTTCTCTACAACCAAACCCTGTGAAGCCATGTGTACTCACTGACGGTGCTGTGTGTGCATAACTGTGTGTGTTTGTGTGTGTGTGTAGGATTTTATGCAACCTGTACAGTAGATGCACATGCACACAGATAAAATCAGACACTTACAAACGCAGATAAATATAAATAAATACAACTGCTGTTCGCACACACACACACACACACACACACACACACACACACACACACACACACACACACACACACACACACACACACACACACACACACACACACACACACACACACACACACACACACACACACACACACACACACACACACACACACACACAACCAATTCAAACACTATCATGCTCTTGTACCCACATACATACATGCTATCATATGCACTCACATGTACACACACTTTCCCCCTCTCTCTCTCTCTCTCTCTCTGCTCCCCATGCAATCTGGAACAGCAACAAAGCTCCCCCATACTGTTGCCAAGGTAACGCGGCCGGGTCAGACCAGTCGAGCGGTCTCTTCCTCCCATCCGAGCACTTACTCTCTCCGCTTGTCTCTCTATCCTCCATCGTTTTGTTTCCTTCACCCTTCTTCATTCTCTCCAGCCTGTCTCAGTCATGTTTATCTCTTGTCGTATTGTTTGCCACTGCTTTGTGAGTGACGCGTATCTGTCCAAACTGAGTGGGGAAGGTGAAGTGGTTTTCCATTTTAGGTTGGTTCAATTAAAACCTTGTGAAAATGATATAAATCCTATTAATACTGAGCCCAAAGATGAAGAAAGCCACCTGGGAAATGAAAGGAGAGTTTGGACAGCAGGTTTCTTTTTGTCAATGTGATTCTCCCTCTTCTTTCTCTCTCTCTCTCTCTCTCTCTCTCTTTCTTCCTGTCTTTTACCGTTCTTCTTCCTGTCTCATGTCTTGTATTTTCCTTTTTCTCTCCCCCTATCTTTGTCTTCTACAGTATCATCTCATCTTGGTCTCCAGGCCCTCTCTTTCTCTCTACCTTTCTGATTCTCTCTCTCTCTGTCTCTCTCTCTCTCTCTCTCTGTATTCCTGGGCCCGATCAGACTCCACATGTTCTCCATTCCCCTCTCCTCACTAGCAAAGGTTTCCAGATGGTGGCATAATATCGCTCTGCTTTTGTTAGCTCTGTGTGAGCGTGTGAGTCTGTATGCGTGTGTGCCAGTTTGTGCATATTTATGCATGGCGCTATTTGTGCGTGCATGTGAACGCGCTTGTACTAAGTGAACACACCAGGCTTCATTTCTGCTGTAGCACGGGCAGGTGTACATATATTCCTGTACATGTGCACGTGTGTCAATCTATAATGAAAATGGGAGTCTTTAACACCTGGGCGTGCACATCACTGTGAGTGTGCATTTACATGTACAGTATTACTAGATATCAGTGCTGCATTTGACACGGTCGACAACCATATATTACTAGACAGATTGAAAAACTGGGTGGGACAGTACTAAACTGGTTGGAATCATATTTAGAGAACAGAGACTATTTTCTATCTATCGCACACATCTGTCCGGACAAAAATCACTTGCAGAGTTTCGTAAGGATCCATTCTAGGGCCCCTACTGATCAATATCTACAAAGACAAAACGGAAGTAATAGTTTTTGGAGGCAAGGAAGACATATTAAAAGTCAGCGCCCAACTCTAATCGATCATTTAAAAAAAACTCTAACCAAGTCAAAAACCTTGGTGTAGTCATGGACCCACATTAACACAATCACAAAGTCAGAGTAGAATTACATGCAAAACAAAACATGTCGTCTATCTGTTGAAATGTCCATGTGGGCAAAACAAAGAGGGAACTAAAGACAAGAATAGGTGAACACAAATCTAACTAGAAATAGGGATGAGAAATCCCCTGTGGCGAGACACTTTAATTCAGCAGGGCATGAGGTGTGTTCCTTGAGATTCCAAGGCATCCAGACTGTACGGTCTTTAAAGAGATGTGGTAACAGAGATAGGCTTCTCCACCCCAAAGGGTTAAATGGGAAACTGCTATTGGGCTGTTTTTGCGAACGCGGAAGGAGCTTACTATGGGCGCGTTCGAAAATTACGCACCGGAGCACACTCGCCTATTAGTTTGTATTGGCCAGTGCACTCAGTGCTGTAATTTCGAACGCACCCCAAGTAACCCTGCTCAGGTTGTGTGTGTGTCTGTCTGTGTGTGTGTGTCTGTCTGTGTTCATTCTCTCATAATGCTCTGATTACAATGCACAACAGCCTGCTCTGATTACAATGCACAACAGCCTGCCCCACACACACACACACACACACACACACACAATGTTCTCCATCACGGTGAAATAACACGGATTACAAGTCCGTAAATACACAATATTTTCGAGCTGCGTTCGCTTCCAGCGTTCGCGCGTCTTACTTGTTTATAATAATATAAGATGAAATTTCGATTGGGGTTAGTGTCTTGAGTCTGAGGTAATGTATTCAGAGCGGTGTAAGTTACATAGATTAGTGTATAATGGGCTTGTGTTGTATTTGTGTTGTATTTGTTACTGCATTCCTGTTTATGACAGTAAAGGTCCTTGCACACTGGTGCGTCTTTTCGTTGCGTTTTTTTTACAACAATGAAAAAAATTGAAAAAACAATGAAAAAAAAAAAAACGCAACGAAAAGACGCACCAGTGTGCAAGGACCTTAAGTCAAGGGAGTGTACCTACATGAACTGTTTTATAGCTTTCGACTGGTATTTTGTATTTGTGTATGTAATGTATCAAGAGTCCTCTGTCCAAAAGGGCTATGGGGACATACGTGTTGTGTAGGTATTTGTGATGAGGCCTATAACTAGCCATTTTTAGACGGAACGATTTCTGTGTTGCACCCAGGTCCCCTCTATATAATTGTCACAAATGTTTACATTGCCATACACGCTGAGGAGGGCTTGACGCCGAAACGCGTTCGTGTATGCTGTGACTGTCCGTGCGTATATGAATTAAAAGTACCAGAAGGACTTCGGAGTGCTGGCTATTACTTTGTTACTGTGAATCTTCGTGAGCCGTGCACCCGGTAAACTGCATTATATACAGACTGAGAGTGCTCGTTTCTGTTTTCTACTACAATCACAAAGTCAGCCTACTATCACCTAAGAAATGTTGCACTGGTTAAAGGACTTATGTCTCACCAGGATCTAGAAAAACTTGTCCATGCATTGCATTCATCTTCAGTAGACTTGACTACTGTAACTGGGTCTCCCTAAATAATCCATCAGACGACTGCAGTTGATTCAGAACGCTGCTGCTCGAGTCCTTACTAACACCAAGAAAGTGGAGCATATCACTCCAGTTCTTAAATCCTTATACTGGCTCCCTGTGTGTCAAAGAATTGATTTCAAAATACTACAGTTGGTCTATAAGGCTTTGAATGGTTTTAAGGCCAAAATACATTTCTGATCTTGTACGATATCATGAACCATCCAGATCTCTTCAGGTCATCTGGGAAAGGTCTGCTTTCTGTCCCTAAAACCCAAAAATATACGTGGGGAAGCAGTTTTTTTATTAACATATCTAGAACAAACTCCCAGAAAACTGCAGGTCTATACGGCTACCACTCTTATTTATTTTAAAACACAACTAAAAGCCTTTCTGTTTTCTGCTGCCTTTGATTGAGTTACTTCTTTCTCTTATCTGTATCTGTAATTTTTGTTTGTTTGTTTTATGCATCCTAATGTCATTGTATAATTGTGTTTCCTTTGCTTGATGTTCTGTGTAAAGCACATTGAATTGCCTTGTTGTTGAAATGTGCTGTACAAATAAATCTGCCTTGCCTTGCCTTGCCAACAGTACTGTACATGCATGTCTTTATGCCTTTGCACATTTACATCATCACTGTCGGGCAGAAACCGTGTATCTCCAAATTGCATCTTTTTATATATGACTTTTTTCATAAATGAATGCCCTATTTTATACCCCATTGTATGACAGTGGTTAAGTCTGTCCGTGAGTTTTGTAAATATTTAACCAATGAAAAATATCAACAAGAGCTTGTGACTAAACTAACTACATTTCCTGAAAAGTATCGGTTTTGGACATACAAGGTTTCTGCCTGTCAGCGACGACGATATATGAGTCTCTATTTATTAAACACCTGTACTGTTCCTCCACCTATGTGTGTGTGTGTGTGTGTGTGTGTCCGTGCACATTACATGCCTCTGTGCCTGTGTGGGCGCGTGCGTGTGAGTGTCAGTCTTTATTTAGCAATCTTGTGTGAGGACTGGCTGGGCTCCCGGCGTGACACCATCTGGCTGGCTGACTGCTTTAGGCAGAGATATGAGGGGAATGTAGTGACAATGTGCTGGTGTACACCGACAATAAACCCTGGCCTTAAATCTAGCTAATGACTCTGACAAGGGCTCAGGAAACTAAATGACATGGGACAGACACTAGAGCCTGACCGATATATCGGTCTGCCCTATATATTGGCCTGGCCGATACATGGGCACATTATTTGACTTTGGACGAAATTGGTATTCGCCAATGAAGTAGCCGTTTTTAACAACTTTCAACCTGTATGTACAAGAGAAAAATGTCAGAACTTTTCAAAATGTTTCATAAACCTTTCAAACATCTACAAGATCTACAAGCTTACAGAACAATTCGTCAAAACATTGCGACACGTTGTGAGCTTATAGAGTGGCTATTGTTGAAAAAGTGGTTAAAGAAAAGAAAGTTCAGTCTATGTGCATTTTCCTTGTTTGCTTTTTAATTGTAAATAAAGTTAAATGTTTGTTTCATATATTTAATATTATTCATATATATTTAATATACTGTACTTCATTGTACAACAATTTTGACAAAACATCAGTCAAAACATCAGTAATTGGAGGGCTAGGACTCTCCAAACTTGGGATCGGCATCAGACTTAAAAACCTGGCATCAGTCAGTCACCAACTGCACTCAAAGGAGGGGACAGCTGGAGAAAGACAGACAAGGAGGGAGACAGAATAATAGAGAGAGGGACAGAGAGAGATGAAGGTGGTGAAAGAGAGAGAGGTTGAACAGTCCTGATTTTTTAGGCCAAAACTGTCTGGAACAGGGTCTGTCAGTATGTAGGCTATGTATGTATGTATTTAGGCTATATCTGTTCCCTCAAAAATAGACCAATCACAGCTAATGCCGCTACATGCATGATATCACAAAACAGAAGCCCCTCCGGCCAAGAAAGTTAAACTTACTATGAGTGTGATAGTTGGGACATAGTAAAAATCTATGCATTGGTTTACAAAGACTAATATTTACATTTGGCCAAATAATCTGTAGTGTAGACCATAGCATGACAGGCAGCCAGCCTGAATAGTGCGGTTTCACCACTGAACACTGCATTGTGATTTTTGTGGCTTCACAAATTGCACACATACTGAAGTAACTGACTATCGATAGCTAAAGACTGTATAGACAGGCCACTCTGCATGTGATTCAAACCATAATCAGCTTTGAATACATGTGGGTCCTCAGGCAAGCTAGAGTTCGGCACCATTCAATTTCAGTCAGCACGGACAAAAAGTGTCAATCCTTTTAGTTGACCACTAGACCTAACAGTCATGAAAATCATAGAGGAAGTCTGCAAAATGACAGCACCAAGGCAGGAGACCATCTGCCTGTCTGACAGACACCTCATTTCCACAGGTACAAGTATGGCCTGTCAACCTCCCACCGAGTGTCTCAGGAAGCTTAACTTCCGTTTTTCAACATCACAATTACATTTCCACATGACACTTAAAAAACATCTGTGGAAATCATTATTATTTTTTCTCTCCAAACTTATTGGACCTAAAAAAAATATAAACAAAAACAAAATGCAACATCAACACAAGGGAGCAAGTACCAGATGAATAAGTAAGAGCATACAGTGCACACTACTGCCAGACATTAAAAACCCCTAGGTTGTCATTGACTGTGCCAGAGAATCTTAGTGCACACACAGTAAAATCCCCAGTATTAAATTAACGACCCATTGAGACCCGTAACGCTTGATGTGTACTTAGTTGTGCATCGTATCTTGCAGATCTACAAGCTCACAGCGCTTCACGCTGCAATCTGTTGTGAGCTGGTAGATATGTTATTTTCTGTGCAAGACACCGGCGCGCAGCGTGCCTCATTTAGACCAGGCTAAATGAGGTGTAAGACCTCAGGATTTTACAGTGCGAATTGGTTTAGTTGCTGACAGGCTACAGTAGCTTTGCACTGAGGCCAATATATGGGCTGTGAACCTCCCACCCGCCACACTGTCACATTGTCTTGGCCCACGCACCGCAGCCCAAAAAGTACACACTAGTATCATTAAACGGGTCTCTCTCTCTCTCTTTCACTCTCTCTCTCTCTTCTGTTTTTCCTCTCCCCCTCTGGAGATAGGAAGTGTTGCCTTGGCAACGACTGCTCTGTTCCCATTGGCCGAAGCAGACCAACACAAAAAAAACAACATCCCTCTGATGTGTGATGTTATTTACAAAATCATTCTGGCAGATTTCCCCGCCAACTGTTCAAACCTGTTTTATTTGGGAAAGCTATGTTAAGAGCTCACTTGCTGGTGTCAAGTGAATGCCTTGCTTGTTCAATCTACAAAAGATCTCAAATGCCTCTTCTGGGCATTTTCTGAAGCAATATTGAATCAAATTCAACATTTATTTTTGAAGTACCCTCCTTCGAGCCTTCGGACAGCTTTTCCCCACAAGAGAAAAAACTGGCATTCTTCCCTGCCAACAGTCAGTCTGTTTCACAAAATAAAGCTGTTAAAAACATGGCAGAGGCATCAATAAAAGTTCTGTGTATTTGTAGCGCTGTCACGATCATTACATTTTATTTGACAATTAATTGTGAAACGATTTAATTGTGTTTTTGGCATTGAATATTCAAACATAATAAATAAAAAACACATTTCAGTATTTCCTGAAAAAATCGAATCAAAATCAAATCAAATAAAACAGGCCATATTTAACGATTTTATACTTTTAATTTAGTTTTAATAGCGGAAATAGCCAATCTACAATCTATCTTGTAGATCTGCAAAAGGATTATGCAAAAATAATTTCGATATAGGCAATTATGTAATACTTGTGACAGGCCTATGTACTTAATTAAAAGGTCAAGTTTGAATCCCAAGACCGACTAACATCTTGCAAGAAACATACACTGTCACAGTCACAGTCTTTCCTCTGATTGTAGTGTCTAGGTCTTGTATTTCTATGTTTGTTCCCTGGTCTAGGTTTCTTGGTTCTATGTTTGTTTGCCAGCTGTATCTCATTTGTAACCACTATCACCCCTCATTTGTATATCAGTCCTTGTTGAGTCATTGTTTGGTGTCACATGTTTGATGTTTCAGTTTGTCTTGAGATGTTCATGTATTAAAACACCCAATAATGGGTTGAAAACCCCTTGCCTGGCTGTCCTGCATTTGGGTTCTCACCTCACCAGCATGTGACATACACTCTAGAAGTAACTAGACCCTGGGCTGCTCAGTAGTCAGCAGTGTGGTGATGATTATGGGCGTTCCTATAAAATAACATGTGCGCTCATTCATATCAAAAAAGCGATAATAATATAGAAAGGCAATCATTAGCCTCTTTAAGAGACCATCTTTGAAATAAACAGCTGAATTAAACTAAACGCTTGACAGTCATTATTTCTCCAACCCCTCTCCCTTCCATGAGAGAAAATGAAAGCAAATGCAAGTCTTGAAAGTGAATTTCCATCAGAGCTGGCAAAACGTATAACAGGAGCGGTGGTGTGTTGACATGTGCACCCTGCTATGAGGTGAAATGGGTGAGGAGAGTTGACTCTGTTCACACAATAGGAGACTGACAGCATCAGTCAGTAGCCTATCTTTCTTTTTTTTTCGTTCTGAGCTGATCAGAAAATTGTCACTGCTTCTCGGAAAATGTTGCATCAACAAAACAAATCCTTTCAAGATGTTAAACAACGGATGTGTAATGCAGTGTTTTATCTTGTTTTCCTACTCTGACAACCAGTTAGAGATGTAACCATCTGTTTGGAGTTTATTTTCAACCCTCAAAATGAAATTGCTTTGTAAAACAATTATAGTGGCTGGCAAACTCTGCAATCCACACAGTGTGAGCGCAGGAATGTTCAGATTTGCAAAGTGTCAAGTACTATTAGCCACGCTGTGTAACATGAGTAATTATAGATGGCAGGGTGACCTACTGTTGAGAAGAAACATCCTGTAGCCACAAGACCACATGTTTGATTCCAATAACAGTGACTATAACCATCAATAACCAAGTACAGACAATAATACTCATTTCCTCTTCACAAATTGCTCTTGATACCTGCATCGGAGAAATTCCTAAGTAGCAATTACCATAAACCGAGACAAGGGGATACACATGTCAACAGGTAGGTATACAAATAAACATCCTGTTTGCCTTTTAGTAATCAGACTCCTACGGAATAAACCCCAGTGATTTTGTTTGACAGAGAGAATGACAGCTCTAACTCCTCACTATGTACTGACTGAGCCTGACCCCAGGAAGTGATGCATTCACACTGTTGGCTTAACCTGGTGTTTGTGTCTATTTCCACTGGCATGGCACCGCACCACACCACACCACACCGTTTCCACTACACACTATAAGGCCTACGGCACTGGTTTTCAAAGTGGGGTCCGGGGACCCCCAGGGGTCCTTCACAAAATCCGACAAATATCAGTATTACCAACTTGTTAAGTATCAGCTTAATGTGTTTCCCCACATGCATGACAAGCAGTCAACAGTTAATAAGTGTCAATTCCATTCACCAACAGAGCAAAGGACATAACAGTCAAGGAGACCATAGTCAGACCATGGTGCCGTGTCAACAGTCTTGTGATCCTTTAATAGAAAGTAGCAGAGTAGTCCTTGAACAACACTGAAATAGGAAAGACAACACTATTTACCCATAAGGACCGTGTGCGTGCGTGTGTGTGTGGGTGTGTTGGCTAACCCCAGAGAGTGTCCCTTGAGAACTCAACTCTCACCTTGGAGTTAACACACACCATTCACCTCTTTCTCCCTGTGTCTCACCTCTGTCTCTCTCTTTCTCACTGATGCCCGCCCGCCCGCACGCCCGCACGCACGCACGCACGCACGCACGCACGCACGCACGCACGCACGCACGCACGCACGCACGCACGCACGCACCAGTATCTCTTTCCCTCTATCTTTATTTTTCATTTCAGCATCTCCTTTTTTCTGTACTTTTCCCATTTAGGCACAACTATATCTCACACAAATACAAACACAAACAGTTGACTTACTCACTCTGTCCCCCCACTCAACCACAGGCATGTACTCACATACCATATTACTACACACACATAAGGATAACAACATAAAAACTAATATTCTCTCAATTTACAACTCCACTCCTCACTTATTATGCTGGCAATTCTCCCAGACCTGGCTGCACTGTATCCTCCTCCTCTCCATCACATGATGTTTCTGCATATACAGTATAATGCCTGATTTATGCTCTGTCGTATTACCGTGTTGCGGATAAAAGATTGCTGATCTACAGTACACAATGTGTCGCGGATGTGACACGTTGTGAGCTTATAGATTGGCTATTTTCGGCATGTCACACCGCTGTACGGTGAAGTATAAATTGGGCTTACGAGAGAGAAAAGCAGGTGTGTGTGTGTGTGTGTGTGTGTGTGTGTGTGTGTGTGTGTGTGTGAGAGAGAGAGAGGGAGAGAGAGCGAGAGAGAGAGGGCGAGAGAGAGAGAGAGAGAGAGAGAGAGAGAGAGAGAGAGAGAGAGAGAGAGAGAGAGAGAGAGAGAGAAATAGAGTGAAAAATTATAGAGTAAGAATTTAGGGTATATTCCTAGGGAACAAAATGATTCATCAAGCAGTAGATGGAGATATAATGAGAATAATTTATTTTAAAGTCATACTTTGGAACTAGAATTTACACTTAACCTGAGAACCATGAATGCTGCTAAACTACTTAATAGCCTCTTGTGTACCAACATTATTTTTGGCAGGACAAAAGTTTAAAGGGCAAGACCACTTTGGTAGAGGTTTGGGTTGTGTAGTTACCTTGCCATGATGTAACTCCAAAGGTGGGCAAGAAATAAAAAATAATTGCTCCATTGATTAGAAATTGATAATTCAAAATATGCTCATTGACTTACATTGTACGGTAAAACAGCTCTCAAAGTCACTATTTTAGCACGTAAACGAACGCAAACAAAGTTGATTCAGACAATATAGAACATCACCAAACCCAGTACTGTTCTTTTTTTTAATAAAAATGTCAACTTCCTGTTGATTTTGCCATTTTTAATAAGTAGAAAACCTGGACTGGATCCGCGGATCCGGATCCAGATCTTCAAATAGTCAAATCAACAGGAAGTTGACATTTTTATTAAAAAAACAAACAGTACTGGGTTTGGTGATGCTCATATTGTCTAAATCAGCTTTGTTTGTGTTCATTTATGTGCTAAAAGAGTGACTTTGAGAGCTGTTTTACCGTACAATGTAAGTCAATGAGGAGCATATTTTTGAATTATCAATTTCTAATCAATGGAGCAATTATTTTTGATTTCTTGCCCACCTTTGGAGTTACATCATGGCAAGGTAACTACACAACCCAAACCTCTACCAAAGTGGTCTTACCCTTTAAATACTTTTTAGATAAATCTGTAAATGTTAAATAAACCTGTACATTTAGATGAATGACTTAATAAGATTAAAGACCTCTAACAACCTCCCACACACATAGAAACGCACACCCCCACAATACAACACACACATGCACAACCCTTACTTAGCCATGTATACACTGGTGCATGCGCACACAGCCACACATCATCACATCTATGCAAAGTAAACAGACGCAAACACACACATACTACACACAAATATTCCCCATGTACAAACGCAGGGAAACACACACACACGCGCGCACGCACACGCACACGCACACGCACACGCACACGCACGCACATGCACACGCACGCACATGCACACTCACACACACATGCACACACGCACACACACACACCACTCTGCTGCCTCCGCATCCCTCCTGTGTTCCCAGCACGGGGCCTTGACCATTACTGCTCGTTTGAAAAACCAGAGGTCAAACCATAAAGCAATTATACCAGCAAGTCATCAACTAAGGCCTGACAGCAATACAATTATCTCCAGGCAGGACTGGTCTGGTCCACGGCAGGGTAGCAGCTTCTCTACAGAGAGGGTTATGTTTACAGATACAACCCACACACACTGAGCACTGCGTGTCCCACTGCATGCTCGCTACTGAGCTAACATTGTTCTTTTTTCATCCTTCCCCAAAGAGGAACTGAAGTAACATTTTCTCACTGAAAACCTTCACCATTATTTTGCTGCTTTAACCCATTCAATCCGGGAACGCATTTCTGTCATTTATTTATTTATTTGGCTATTCAAAAATAGCAGATATACAAGCTCGTAGATCTGTTTGTTTTTTTTATCTTTTTTTTTTTTTTAAGCGAACATTTGTAACTCAAATCTTTGCTTCTGGGGGTCCCTGGAACAAAATATTTTACAAATGTTCGCTTTAAAATATAGTTCAAGATTTTTCAAAAATAGCAGATCTACAAGCTATGAGCTTGTGTATCTGCTATTTTGTAATAGCCAAATAAATCTAAAATGACAGAGATGCGTTCCCGGATTGAATGGGTTAACCTGTATGAGTTTGTGATGAATAAACCCTCTTAGTTCTACTCATGATGATAAACTGCAAAAAACATGTGCAATCTTTGTTTTGTTTGTTTGTTTAATACATATCGTGTGCTACTGTATCTGCCTCACAAGCACTACGTGCACTATGGATGGCAGCCATAAAAACAACATAAAACTTGATATTCTTATCCAGAGTCATTAACTGAACATGCAGGTCAGGACATTGCTCAAGCACACTTTGGCTGTGTAGGGGATTGGACCTGTGACCTGCTTTTTACAGGGCGGTCTTTGTAACCAGCCGAGTGTGCTTTAATCCTCTGTTTAACGGACAGAGAAGCAAGGGGAGCAGAGAAATCAATCTATTATGGATAACAAAGGCCTGGGAACTTTGCCACTTCAGAGACAGATAGATAGGGGAAGGTGTCAGGACGGAGAGAGATAGAGAGATATAGGGAGGTTGAGGACAGAGACGTAAGAAATAGGGAGACTGCCAGCCGAGAGAAAGAGCGAGAGACAGGGGGACTGTCAGAGCACACGGAGAAAGAGATAGAGAAAGATATACAGGGGCTGTCAGAACCCTGGTAAAGAGGGAAAGAGAGAGCGAAAGAGCTAAAGATATTGAGACTGTCAGCAAGGAGAGATCATGGCTGACAATAGTGGTGGCTGACAGCTTACTTCTGACAGATGTAAATAATTACGGGGGATGATGGGATAAAGTGAGAGACGTGAAAGGAGAAAGACAATGAAGGGTAGGGAGAGGAGCTGCAGTTCATGCATTTGTATCCAATCCTCTACTACTGTTTTGTCAAACTTAATTGCTCACGTCACAGAGTCAATATACGATTGTTCGGTTGCACTTTAACAATGTCCGTGACTGAAATGCATAACAATCCCTCTCACTTTCTGCACTTTTCAACCTGTGGCATCAGGGCCAAACATCAGGATGTTCTGATGGGGTTGGGAACTATGAAGAACCACAATAAAGGTCATTGACGGTCATCGGCACACAGAAAAGGTCTCTGTCATAATTGCCATTATTAATGTTGTTGTCTGTTTGTGTGTATTAAGCAATTCTCACCACAGTTGAGCTTGGGAGCGCTCATTTTGGTTCACTCGACGTCCTGCTTATGTGCAAGGCTTTGCAAACACAAATCATTTGACAACAAGGCAGGCGCCCCGACAACGAGTCGGCAGGAGAGCCACATGAGTCACCGCTTCTCTGTCTGAGTTTAACTCACCAGTCAGCAGGCTACAGACTAGCGGCTAGGGGCTCATCTAATCTCTCTGGATAGTAAGCCTATGACTTTCAGGACATACTATATCCTGACCTGGAGTTGGTGGTATATTGATTAGATTATCTTGGTGACAATCGATCAGCAGCAAAAATTCCACGACCGTCACAAACCTAGTAGCTACATTTAAAATACAGGTTCCTGTCTTAATAGCAAATTACACATTCACCAAGGACCAATACCTTAACTTGAAGGGAATGGTGGGCTCAATAACTTAAGTTTTGTCCACACTCCTTTGACTCCTGTAGGATCCAGCCTGTCACTCAATCAACAGACCATGTAAAAAGTAGGGCCGTGCCCCATCGGGCCCTAGCTGATGGCTTAAAAGCTGCTGTAGCAATGTTTGTACGGTACAATGGTCCGAGGCCAATAAGGAGTTGGACCGGTGTTAAAAATAATCACCCAACCAGCACGCCTGCCTGCTCATGCGTCTCTCCACCCTCCACCTCTGTGCCCTCAGGCATGGCAGCAACAGGACAAGAGGTAGTAACACGACTCCAGACATACTGTAAGACAATGACAAGTACTGTACCTAAGAGGATTGCTGGCGGTAGACAAGTCTATCAACAAAAAAAAGAACTGTTAAAACCTGTTCAACTGAGTGTGAAGAGATGTGACGGGAGATTTACAGTGTGGTGAAGGAAGGGGTGGCGGGGCGGGGGGGGGGGGGGGGCAGTTGACAAGGTCTGAATGGGAGCCTGACATAAAGGCTAAGTTTACTGTAAATCGTGCGGCAGGTATGACAGTTGTTTATGGGAACCGAGCGTTTGAATTCCTCGCCTCAGGGTTCATAATCAGGTCTCATCCAACCCCGCATTTTCAAGCAAGACCACCTGCCAGGTAGACTGTGGATATTGTGTGCGTGTGTGTGTGTGTGTGTGTGTGTGTGTGTGTGCGTGGGTGCGTGCGTGCGTACAAGCGCTTTTATGTATGTGTGTATGTGCACAAATGTGACCGAAGGTAGCAACTAGATGCTCATTGAACGTTGTGATGTCACTTACATAGATTGCCCCAATAGTTTTGGAAGTAGCCTAATAGTATTTTTGATCAGGGATCTCCATATATTATTGGGCAAAACGGGACACAGACAGACAGATACAGAGATCTCCATATTATGCCCATATACAGGTCAGACGGTTCTTTAGATACGCTAAGGGCAGATGCACACACTCACTCACAGATTCCTTGAATTATGATGATGATGGAAGTAGCGTAAAAATGGAAGTAGCCAGTGCCCCGGCGTAATCTGGAACAACACATGTTGGGAGTGCATGCATGTGGTACCCATTGTCAGAGTACCCATTGTACCTGTCTGTCTGTCTGTCTGTCTGTCTGTCTGTCTGTCTGTCTGTCTGTCTGTCTGTCTGTCCGAAGGACACTGGTCTAGTATATATACACACAAACATTGCAAAGTGTGTTTTTGTGTATTATTATTTATATGAGAGTGTTCGACATGAGTTTGGTAAGTGTGCGCGTCTATATCTGTCTGTTGGTGCTTGTCGTGCAGCCATGAGCATAGTATGTGTGCGTGTGCCTAATGTCCCTATCACAGCCCTGCTTTCACTCCACTCGGCAGGATCAACAGCAGCGGTGGCAGCGAGTCTCTCGTCTCCCTGCCGGGACGGTAATGAGGAGTGATCCATCGGCCCCCTGTGGATGGAAGACATGTTTATACAGCTCCCGGCTCCCAGGCAGCGAGCGGAGAGTGGAGAGGAAAAACAGATTACGGGAGCACTCCGGTCAAATGTCAACACAAAAGCCAGCGAGGCAGGAAAAAGAGAAACACGTCAAACGCCACGGCAACGAGAGTGACAACAGATGCTAGCTAAGGTTAGCAACGCTGCTAAAAACAAAATTTGTTAATGGAGGAATTTCTTGTTTTAGCCTCTGTGTGCGTGTGTTTGTGTGCGCGTGTGTGCATGTGCGTGCGTGCGTATGTGCGTGCGTGCGTGTAATGAAAGAAATCCTACAATAATGTTCTGCTATATTCGGTAATAGCCTCATAGCATAATTGCCTCAGTCAAAGAGATGACTTGGGCAGAAAGTGATTTCATTCTGATAGGCTGAAGACATAGGTGATAAGGCAGGGTGAAGCATCAGTGTTAGGAGAGTAGAGTTAAGCAGAAATAAATAAAGGTTCAAGGTTGTACTTCATTGTTACATCTTGTGTACAGTTACATGAGAGTAAAACTTTTTTTTGATTGGCTTCCTTCAGACAATGCAGCAGCATAGATAAAGGCAGATATAATATGACTTAGGAAATGACTTTTTGCCGAATTCATCTTTTTTACTTCTAGGCAGATAGTGTTTTTTCGTCTTTTGCGAAAACCAAAAAAAAAATATGGCTTAGGCAATTATGCTATGAGGCTAAATAACAAAGCCACACATATGTGGGAGAAATCAAACATCTGTTCAGGCATTACTAGACCCCTCATGCCTCTGCATGAGCAAGGAGTGGGTTTGCAGGCAGAGAGGTTCATTACAGCCATCCCTGCCTGTGTGAAAATAAAGCGGGGGCACTGAGGGCTGTGATTCCTCCCCTGCTACCTTCCTTGCTCCGTCACTGCTTCCCAGCGAGGATGATGAAGTCATTCTAGTCGGTAGGACCTCCCGCACAGAGGGCTGCAATGGGGAAGGCCTTTTAGCTGGAGGCGAAGAGGATGTAATTGGCTAACAGAGGTGAGCGGGAAGAGAGAACCTGGCACCCTGCTGACTAGATAACCTAGGGACGGCTGTACTGTATGTAGCTGCCAACATGGCTCTCAGTGCAGAGTACAAGGTAAATGAAAGAGATGGCAGCTTGTAAAGGAGGGGATCACCCACTGGGGGTCATTTACAGTGCGCAGGTTCAGGTATAGTTAGCACTCTTCATCCAATTTACAATACGAGAGCTGGTGGGGGTTCAGCATGACAGGACTTGTGGTTTTGGGGGCTCTAACAGCTAGGCCACCATGCTATGCGCCAACCAACCAGTGCCGGATTAATAGGAGTTGAGGCCCGTGGGCTAGAGTAATTTTCGAGGCCCCCCTGGCGCGCATGCACGCGCGCGCAGCGCAAATTTTTTTTGCGGTTCTGGGCGGATTGGGTTCGTTTTTTTTCGCGGTTCTGGGCGGATTGGGTTCGTTTTTTTCCCAGTTTTTGGTTTCTTTATTTTGGTTTTAGGGTTAGGATTAGGAGTTAGGTTAGGGTTATGTTATTTAATTCATATTTTTGCCTGATTTTACCAATTTATTATCACAAACAACTCGGGTTATTTTTCTTTTAATTATACTCATTCAATTCTGAACCGATTCTTAAAATTAAAAATTCTCTATTAGCTGTGAAGGGAAGGGTCTACTCTTCTTTTGTTTCGCATCGCGCCTCTCCATTCAGAAATGCAATAGAAGAAGAACCGTCGCCGTCGCCCTAAAACAACAAAATATACAATAACTAACAAAAATATCACTTGAATTGGATTGCAATACTTTACAATTTGATCGTAAAAAAATAATTTGATCATAAAAAAAATAATAATAATAATATATATATATATATTTTTTTTTTTACCAAAAAAATCGGAGGCCCCCCCAGTTGGAGGCCCGTGGGCTGCAGCCCACCCTAGCCCAACGGTTAGTCCGGCCCTGCAACCAACGGTCAGTGCTGTACCACAACACCTATAACCTTTGTACAACAGTGACACAATTGTCTTTCACAAATTAATCTGGGAAAGATGAGGGGGTGAGAAGAGTGGAGGAGTAGCTAGCAGAGAAGAACGGTAAAGACAAGAGACAGGTGATTGGAGGAAGGAATAAAGGTAGAAGCAAAAGAGTGACAGGAAATTGGATGTGGGGTAAAGAGAGACAAACATGTAAGAGTCACTCCATTCAAAGCTGAATATATTCCAGGGTGGATTCTCAAGCTCAAACAAACTAACACAGAGATATTCCCATATTGCATTAAACTTCCAAATTAACAAACCCTGAAGGCTCAACTAATTAGCTCCACCAGTTGGTGACTTCAAAATCCTGGGTTTGAATCCAGCTCAGTCACATGTTATCCCCCATTTCGTCTCTTTCTATGACCAAACTAAAACAGCAGAAAATGGACTTTGCAATAATAAGAAATGGTCATTCAGAATACAGTTCTGATCCAGCTCTCCATTCAGAAGGCCCAGTAAATTCTGAATAAAGATGGTATGAACCAAACAACACTCACCCGACCTGGATGAGGCACCCATGTGCTGCTGACATATTTCCTATATTAGCACTGCAGTGCCTGGCCTGAAAACCAGTCCTAACAGCCCACACAATTGAAATATATCCTAAGCCTCATGATCGCTCACGCTGCCAGATTTTTGTTCAATCTTTCCACTAAATATTATTCTGAGATGTTAAAAAGCTGTGAATTGCTGCGTGCTGCACTTGGGTTGACAATATATTAGTGTTTAGACAGTGGAAAGTTGGCAGCCACAGTGCATCGGGGTCTGCCAATACAAGCTCAGGTTGACCTCGGCTGACCCGGATTTAGAGAGTTTTTAACAAAACACACTTTTTACAGCCACCATAAAAAGTAATATTACAGAGGCATATGCCTACTAAAGCTCTAAAAACCATTAAATGGAGCAAAAAGTCCACACTTTGGAACTGCTGCTGGCGTCCTGTGTGCGTTTACCAAGTTTGTGCCGACTGACAATGATATAGTGAATTGACCTGGCAAATGTAAACTAAAGGTCAATTGTAAGCTCACCAGCCCTTTGCATTTGTGTTTAATTAATTGTTTCAAAATTCTAATTACTCTGCTGTGAGCAATTTGTCAAGTATGCATTTAAAGTAGAAATAATCCTATATTAAACTTGGCTAATGGGAGAGTGGGTGGGCGGGCGGAATGACCACGGCCACGTCACTCAGTCTCAGACATAACCATAAACAAACCCAATACGCCCATATATAGGCAGGACCACAGTCATATCACTCTGACTCAGACATAACCATAAACAAACCCAATACGCCCATATATAGGCAGGACCACAGCCACGTCCCCTCTGACTCTGACATAACCATAAACAAACCTGATACGCCTATATATAGGCAGGACCACGGCCACATCACTATGACTCAGACATAACCATAAACAAACCCGAATCCTGATACGCCCGTATATAGGCATGTCACTATGATTCAGACATGATACACCCATATATAGGCATGTGACTATGACTCAGGCCTAGCCCTACTTGGTAGAAAATAATCTCTTCTCCCTCCAGTGTATAGCCTAGAGTACAGTCCATTCTCACGTATGCATGTTGTATGCGTGTGAATAGTCTGGCTATCAAAACTGTGAAGTTACAGTTGTAAAGAGCCAACAGCAACAAAGAAGGCAGAGTAACCTATAATACAATTGGCATTACTGCCCATGCGTGGACATGCCTCTGCAAGCAGTTGGTTTGTAAAAAACGGCGCAAACTGCGCATGCGTGGACGTGCCTCTGCACTTTCTCTGTGCCGTTCATCCGTTTGCGAGGGATCATCTTTCACCGTGCGGGAGATCGAACTGCCCATGCGTGGACGTGCCTCTGCAATCTGCAGTTTGTTTGTAAAAAACTGCGCATGCGTGGACGTGCCTCTGCACTTTCTCTGTGCCGTTCATCCGTTTGCAAGGGATCATCTTTCACTGTGCGGGAGATCAGTGTTGCCAGATTGTGCGCGAGCAACAAGCAACCAGCTTCATGAAAAAACACAGAGCTAATCATAGCCCCTTGCTGCTTCTCCCTTCCTTCATCATACACCACATTCCGCAGACAAAAGGCAGACCTGGCAACGCAGGCTACGCCAATCATGTTCGCGAGATCTACAAGCTATGGGGCAGAGACGCTATGTGCCATAAACCGTATCTTAGCAACAACCTAAGCGCTAACTCTCATTGGTCGTGTCATGCTTAGGCCAGTTTCCAGACAGCAGCATCAAGTACTCGCTCACATAGCTCGCTGCCGCCATTACAGTCAGACGCACAGTGGCGTAACACAGAATCGCGGGGCATCCCTGCGGGAGTTTCACGTGAGGCCCGCGTACATGCACGCGTAATTCGGTCTAATTCGGGTCTAATTCGGTTCTATTTGACCAATATAAATCAACTTTTTTCTTTTTTTTTGTTGTAAAAATATTTGTATCAGCGCAGGCGGGGCCCCCCCTGCTGGTGGCCCCCCCGCACCGCATCACTTGCGACCCCTCCGTTACGCCACTGCAGACGCACTGACGCAGCAACGGCTGGGCTCCGTGATTGTTCTGCGAGCCCAGCTGGACAGCACAATCACCGTCATTTCTCTAATAAATCGCCCTGTCATTCATATTGTCAAGACTTTGAGGTCACTGCAGCCTCCTACTAATGTAACGCATGTTTATGTCGACTACTGTGATAGCGATCATTGTATTTCAATGATTAGTGCCCAGGGGTGCTTAACATGAGCCGTTAGCATGCGGCTAACGCTAACGCACTTTCAACGTTAGCATTCAGCTAACTCTAACGTGGTTGTCATGGCTGGAGCGGCAGTGCAATCACTTTGTCAACAATGAACGTTAGTGTGGTGAATGTTAATATTCCTGCTCAGTTAGTCCATTGTAGATGGTGCGCCCACATAAGCCCAAAAGCGCTAATACGACAAACAGACCTGCCAACCATCATCGTACACAGCATTAGATGCTAACGTGGCCTGCAACTTGGATTCTGTTGCTGCTGGTTGTTAATGCAGCCTGCTAATAGTGTCTAAAGCATGTATTTGACTGTTTATGTCCATTACTGTGTTGCCGTTAGTTGGGTTAAATGACTTAGCCAAGCGCTGCCTATAATGAGCCGTTAGCGTGTAGCTAAGCTAACGAACGAGTAGCGTTAGCATCCGGCTAATGCTAACGCTGTTGTCGTGACTGAAACGGCTATGTTACACATCTTACCAACAACCTGTATGAACGTTAGTCTGGTAAATGTCATCAATGCTACCTAATGCTACCACCGTTTGTGACCACCGAAACGGGCCTTAGGTGGGCCCCACCTAGAAAATTATATGTGGGGCCGAGGTGGGTCTTAACTGGGATGCCCATGTGGGCTATAAGTGGGTTCTACCTGGGCCCTAGGTGTATTCCAACCAACCAGAGTGCAGTGGCCATCACTCCAAATGTTGTGACGTCAGGGCCCTCAATACTGCACATTGGGGGAGGAGGAGGGGCGCAGGGCGGGCGCACAGATCGCTAAACCAATGATAGCCCACGGATGTTTTCTCTGGAGATTTAAAATCCGCCCCTCTATGCCACATATCAGACGCGCTACAGGGTCTTTACTGACCGAGCCATGGCCCCACTGGCTACGCCACTGATATGCGCTGCCAAGTGGGCGCGGGCGCTACGTGGGCGTGGGCGCTAGAGGTTCGGCCCCGCTGAACTTCTAGTATAATACATTTAGCCTACATGCATTTCTACAGTACATGTATACTGTAGGTTACTCCCCATAGACTACAACAACATTATTGTTGTTTGATGTGGCGACTACAAAATTGACAGAGATGATGGAGATGCACTAACCCTCATAGGTGTTACAGAACCAATGTTTCACCAGGAAAGCTTGTTTCATCTGGGATCGTGTCACAAACCCATCTCGCACTGTCTCTCTTGTAATGGATGGCTGGAGCAGACCTCAGGCGATTGCATCGCATTGGTGATCTCACACAATGACAGGTGTTTACCAGGTCTATACCAGGCAGAGCCACTGTTACATTGTTTAGCTGTAGCTGCTGCTCTTTCCTCTAACTCTCTCTCTCTCTCTTTCTACTGTATCTCTCTCTCTTCATCTCTCTCTGTCTCTCTCTCCCACAACCTAGATAATGACAGCAGAATATTGTCTTTTAAGAGCTCCATTCCCTTCATGTCCGGGGACTTAATATTCAAAGGGCCGAATAAAAGCGACACTGCCATTCCAGCCGCTCCATTTTTCAGCCGAGTAGCAGCTCATTTTATTCCCATTACATTCCGCTGGAGTGAGAGGCAATCCACTAGAGACTCTGTGGGAGGACACCCTCCTGGATATACTGTAATGACCTGCTCTTCCCATGACAGACACCTGTAGAGGAACAGGAAAATAGTGTTGGGATTCTCATAATGACCCTCTACTCCCACTGCTGACACCTGTAAAGCCAAACCCTGCCAGACCACCTGCTACACCCCTTTCTCCATGCAAGGCCAAGGTCTATGCTCCCAAGTGCAATTAGCTACAGTATCATTCAGGAAGAGGTGGGCATTTGTCTGTCACTTTCTCCTTTCCCCACCCAGGTTTTACCAGCTGGTGTGAAGAATTCAAAACAGGGAGTTGCTGGTTATAAGCCCCAGCTCACTCTCTTTCTCTCTGACAGTCTCTCCGTCTCTCTCTCTACGCACGCACGCACGCACGCACGCACGCACGCACGCACGCACGCACGCACGCACGCACGCACGCACGCACACACACACACACACACACACACACACACACACACACACACACACACACACACACACACACACACACACACACACACACACACACACACACACACACACACACACACACACACACACACACACAACTCATCCTGACACTGGAAGCAGCTGACATTACACTGACATTTAGCTTACCTCCAGTCAAAGCACACTGTCCTTTAAAGCAGCTCCGCTCTAAATGCAACCACTTTATTTTTGGAGTGATACGCACACAAAATGACTTTCATCAATACCACTTTGCGGCAGACAGCCAGAGTGAAGTGTGTGTGTGTGTGTGTGTGTGTGTGTGTGTCTTAGAAAATATAAATTGAGGATTCATTGAATAAAACAGTCAGGATTGCTTGTATTTATTACAATGCAGGGTTCCACTACAATTGTCATACAACGATCAAACATATCTTGTCATCTGTGCAGGACACTGAATGCACTCCCTCCTCATTAAATAAAAAATACAGTCTCTGTTGACTATTCTCATAAATGCACCTTTGACTCCACCCACTATTGTGTTTTTATTTAATACTGAGCCAAATTTAAATTGCAGAACAATATGGACTTGAACTATAATCCCTCTCAGTTAGTCTGTGGAGCGCTGTAACAGAGCCCAGGTTACAGAGCAGGATAAGAGAAAGATGCTTTGCTGGACATCTCAGCACATAATGAGATCTGATCCAGGAAGAGGATCAATGCTGATGTGACAGCGGAGGGCAAAGGTCAACACGACCCCGGTACCATCAGTGAGCAGCACTAGAGAGAAATAGCTTTGTGTGCGTGTGTCCACGTGTGTGTGTGTGTGTGTGTGTGTGTGTGTGTGTGTGTGTGTGGGGGTGTGTGTGTGTGTGTGTGTGTGTGTGTGGGTAAATACCTGCTCATATGCATACGCATGCGCATTCGAGTGTGGGCGTCCACTGGTAGGCTATAGTGTTCTTGTCGTTTGTCACCCAGTCGAACGGGTAATTACTGTTTCGAAACATTGACTCATTACAATATGGAGACAAATGGCTTGTCTGTTCTGTCTGCATCATTGACAGCATAATAACAGGCCATCTGCCCCCCAAGGCACTAAGTGCTATACATTTATCATACCGTACAGCAAGAGCTTATGTAATTACATGACACCAGCACCATATCATTTTACTAACAAATGAAGTCAATGGGTGATCTCTCTATTAGAGTAATTCTCTGTAGTGTGGTACTCTCTCTAGGGTAGAGCCATTCTGATGATAAGTCCTAATCATATTGAGATCTTTTCTTTTCTTTTCCTGCATGTTTATACAGTACTTTGAAAAAACAAACATTTGAAACAGCTTTTGTGGCGGGGGGGGGTTAATAAACAAAGAATAACCGAAGAATGAAATTGAATAAATCTTTTCATTTGGGTACCTTGTTTTGGCAGTCATGGATACTGCAAAACACCAGAACAATAGATTGTTTAGGAAACAGCCTGTAACACTTTTACTTTCAATTAAAATCATTGATTGGGAAAATGCAGAAGTCAAAAACCACAAAAGCCACATGTCATTTCACAGTGTCCTTACGTAAGGTGGAGAGATTCAAGGGCACTATAGGGCATTTCAGTGGTAAAGTACCTGCCCACCAATGTGGAGTGCATCCGGCTTTTTGTCAACATATATAGTCTTGTGGGACAGAGGCGCTGTGTCCTTCCAGTGGCAGGTGAGCCAGTAGACTAGGATACAACAGCAGTGCCAAGACACAGAAATGTGTGTGGGGAGGAATTAATTGGCATAACATAATAATTGGGGAGAAAAAGGGCTAAAAATAATAATTGGCTACTCTAAATTTAAAAAAAAAAAGTACAAAAAGAGTTTCACACTGCATCAAACTTTAAAATTTCCAAGAAAAAAAGGATGGGAGGTTTCTGTCAAATGTAAGACTGTTTAATACAGTATAAATGGAATAGTGGTTAAGCTGCTCCCCTCAGGAACGGCTTGCTACAGATCACTCACAAGCTACAAAAAGATGGTGCCTGACAAAGTGTTAGCAGGACTTCACAGCACACTCACACTAAACAAAAACTATACAAAAAAAACCATACATGTATAATAGACACCAATTAAAGACAATATAAAAGAAAATATGATCTAGATCAGCTAGTTCCATACAACTCCAGTCACAATGGAAATGGGCAGAAAGAACATGTGCGGTTGAAGTGTGTTTGACAGCTTGTAGCCAGTCAGTCTCAGCTGCTAACCACCGCTAAAGTAGTTTTTGGCTGCCCATGGCCAGTCTACTTATAGAATTGTCCCAGTGCCATCACTCAACATGAATGTGGTGCTTGTCCTTAACACTAAGGTCCCTTTGTCAGAGCAGCACAGGGATGTAAAATAAGAGACTGATGTAATATGCTGCCAGCACTCAGGAGAGGTGAGGACACCGTCGTATAGGAAATCAATGCAGACAATCGGCAACACGCCATGCGTGAAAATACATGTCTAGTGTGAGTTGCAAAAAAGAAAAGAAAAGAAATGCAATCCTCAGGCTCCAGGAAAAAAAACAGAAAGAAAATGCAGCCACGCTGTGCAGTGCTATACCAGAGTGCACGTGTATGTGTGGCGTGTGTACATACGTGTTCTTGCCTTCATGTGTGTTGCATGGCTGTCTGCCTTCAATTCCATGTTGCCTGCCAATCTGTCAATCACAACCGATGCACAGAGATTCCGACAAGGCTTTCTGTGTGGGCTGCAAGCAATCTGTCTGTCAATAGCTCTTGCTTTGCTCTGCCTATACGATATATACAATATGGCATCCAATCCCACAGTCACAGAGAGAGTTGCTGAGAGAGAGAGAGATGGCATCTTTCTGTGGATCCCTTTACACACACACACACACACACACACACACACACACACACACACACACACACACACACAGTGCTCCGGGAAGCCTATCTATCTCTGTGGGTATTTGCGATTTGCCAGTGGAGTGATAAGATGGGGCCCTGGGGGTATGAACTCTGTGCTCCAGGCATACATGATGATCTTACAAAGCGCTGATGAGCGCTGTCTAGCAGGAGGCTTTATCTAGGACAAAACGGCAGCCTTGTTATAAAATGCCCGACACCAGTGCTTTGAAAGTAACTGTACCGAAAGACAGAAAGAGAGAGGGAAATTGGGGTGGGGGTCGATGAACAACGGGAGATAGAGACAGAGAAAAGGAGAAGAGAGAGAGGGCTCTGGCTGAATATAATTACTTGGTTCAACCGGTTGCTGAATATGTTAAGTAGTACTTATCTCTTCCGTGGGCCAACGCATGTGATTCTACTGTCACGGAAACTTAATAGAGAGATAGAGAGCTTGGTAATCACACTACTGTAGGCTGAATCTGTGGTATTGTACTTTACATCATTGACAGGCAAAATATGCTAGGAAGCAAAAGATACTGTATGGGTACTTAAAATAGACAGCATTATAATGTTAATTTACTACTTTATAAGCAGAGGACAGATGGTCACATTTACTGCAGAGAAGCACAAAGGAACAGTATAACGTTTGAGAATGTATGCGTGTACGTGTGTGTGTTTAACATCCCTCTCTAAGCATTATACAGTAGTTCCTGCACTTACAGTAGCCTGCAACACACATAAGCTTTTTGTTTTGACAAATGTGGGTGTATTTGTATTTGCATGTGCTCTGTATGTGACTGGTACAGATGTGCAGAACAATACATACCTGTCTGTGTCTGTGTGTGTGTGTGTGTGTGTGTGTGTGTGTGTGTGTGTGTGTGTGTGTGTGTGTGTGTGTGTGTGTGTGTGTGTGTGTGTGTGTGTGTGTGTGTGTGTGTGTGTGTGTGTGTGAGAGTGTGTGAGTGTGTGTGTGTGTGTGTGTGTGTGTGTGTGTGTGTGTGTCAGACAGGGCAGCTGTCGGGTTAATGAGCTCAGTAATAGGCCAACAGACTGCCATTCACCCCTTATTAATCAGAGTCTCCTCTGTTTGTCCACACAGCTCAATGGGCCCCTAAACAGCCAATCACAGCCAGTGTAAACAGACACACAGCCAATAAGACCTTGTCTAAACAAAGTGCTGACGCCGGGGGGATCATGACAGGGATGTTTTGCCTTCACTGTATCAAAACCAGTGCCTTTAATGGTCACGTTTGATATGCCGTGATGCTGATAGGCCTGCGTCTCTGACGCATATGATTAAGAAAAGACACACACAACTCACCGTCCGTGTGTCCATGGGACTCATAAAATGTCCCTGGGACCCATCTAAAAGACCACCCTTGGGTCCCAGGACCCATTACACTGAAAACCTAGCAACATCACAGGATATGTGTAAAGAGGGCGCTTCAAAAGCTGACATGGTCTGACATCCTGACTAGGGATGGTACATGAAAAATGTCACGATTATTGTGGCAAATAATTGCGCTTAATCAAACTATGCTTAAAACTTAAAATGCCACCTTTGCTAATCACTTGAATCCCCAGCATCCCTATTCTGGGGGGAACGTTCGGGAATCGATTTGTGTAGAGTGAAATAAGAGCGTACCAAATGCGCTCTTTACAGGTCCGTTTTATCAAGTACTGAATTTGCAGCTCAACAAAAGCTAATTCGACCTAGTGTGTGACGGAGGACAATTTCACGATAAATCTCAGCAATACGATTATTGTGAGTGTTTTCACGATTATCGTCCCATCCCTAATCCTGACACAGTGGCACATATGGACAACCGTTCCTTACACATGCACAGTACTGTATACAAAAGAACATACTGACTCTACAAAATCTGGAAGCAATTTGTATACATTTGACAGTGAATCCATAGCTTTCAGACGACGTTGGAAACAGTATAATGTGTGGCATAACGACAACATGAAACCCGTAGAAATTATCTCAGTAAAACAACATCTGAGAGTGCATGATCACTTGACAGACGTTGCATTATCCTCTGCATTGGTGTACACAGGAAGTCAACAACGCTGTTCTGAGAAAAAAGGCTTGACATCGGCAACACAACTGCATCACTTTTACTTTACCGCTGATTACATCATTGAAGTCGGGAGGGAGATTACAACGTTGTTTATTCCCTTCCACGACAACGCTACAAATGAGAGGCTTGCGAGCTTCCAGCTGTGTATCTAATAAGACAGTCTGCTATGAGGAGCTCATCTCCTTTTTCTGCCCGCCTCTTACATGTTTCAACATCTTAACTGCGTACAGCTGGCACAATGCACCAGTCAAACCAGTAGGAATGGGAAAGGGGGGGGGGTCTGTTAACTAATGTATTCAAGCATGTGGGTGTGAAAAAAGGCTCGCTATAACGGGGATTAACTCTTAACACTGAACTGTCCGGGTTTACATCTTAGGCATTTAATCAACGATCTTCCAAGAGCAATTCACAATGAGACGAGCAGGTTAGAGGTTTAGTGCCTCGTTCAAGGACAATATGTCAGGATGCGTTGTCTTGTCTGTAGCGGGGATTCGTCACCGGTCATTTCTGTTACGGTACGAGACGAGTCACTCAAACCACTGAGACACCATGCAAAGTTGCAGAAATGCGTTTTCTGCATGAATATTACTAACTAATCTCTCAAGGCATATTGTCAATTTGCAATACAAATCTGACAGCAGGATCACTGTTTAGTTGAATTGGAGTTTTCCTAGTTGGCAGGCCCTTGAGCAGGAAACAAGTAAATTAGCATAAATAAAGCCTGTTTTCCTGTTATTCAGGTAAAAAAAAAAGCTTGCCCCCCAGAGGTAAAATAAAAATGATAAATAAAAGGTCCCTTTGGTTTCATGTATATACTCTCAGAGTTACAGACATGTAAGGGTCCATTTGGAACCCCTGTAAATAACCCTGAGGGTCCCTAAAACCCCACTTTGAGAACCACTGGATTAGATCAATTCAACATTGTACAGTATAATATTCAGGAATGCATCCTCTGCAGTGTTGACAGACAGATGATGGATGCAGGATACGGGAACGGCCTCTGTGTGCATACTTTTAACAATAGCAGGCAAAAAAAGGAAAGAGGCCAGCCAACAATGCAGTGACAGAAGCAGAGGGAGAAAGCAACCAAAGTTCCTCACACTGCATCTCGTGGCTGTCGCGCTTACTAGTAGCTGAACGGAACACTCAAGCTAGTGTACCAGCTGAGCAAAAGAAAAAACACATGCACTTCATACAAATCCTCCTTTTGAAGATTTGCTCTAGCGGGAGATGCTCAACATGTCCCCTGTCTGCGGCAGCCAGAGTGTCAGGGGTGTTCCTCGGCTCGCGGTGCTTTTCCTTGCCTAAGCTCCTCCACGTGGGTGAGTTGTAGACAGCTTTCAAACTGGGCTGTATCCCTGTCAGCCTGTCAGAGGCACCTCTCACTGGCCAGGCTCCAGCTGTTTGTTGTATCACCCCCCAACCATGCATGCCAAATCAGGTCGTCTTGTTTTATTACACAAAGCTAGTGCAGACCCTCTTCGATGTCTGTGTGCAAGTGCATTATGCTAAGTACACTTAAGGTATTGATTGCAATACTCACTCACCCAAACTGCAGAGAAAGCCATATAATATCAGAGCATTAAAATAGAGGAGTGACATACAGTGCAGGAGTCACGTAAATGACTTTGCATAACATAAATTGTGACAGTAGACTTGAATAGGAATGTCCTGTCCAATTTGACAGATCGGATGCTAATTATATTAGTCCAAATCAAATCCTTGTCCTTTAAATTTTACCGCACTGCACTACGACTGTCAGGCAGCTGCCATATATAAAATACAAACAACTTGCCACAGTGAGGCAGAATCGTGTCTACTGTTTAGTGTTGAGCAAACACTAAAATGTCAATCTGCATCTCATTCAGTATCTTTCAAGTAGCACAGACTCCAATTTCGAATCAAATGTAACACAAAACATCGATGTATTGTCATTTATAGACATGTAGCGTTCAAAGCAAGACAGATTTGAAAATGTTTTGGTAGTTAGGGAATTTTAGCAAGATGTTTGGACCATTTGTGAAAAAATGTACTACCAATAGCTTTCTTCACCAATGTGTTCTTATAGGTGTCTAGAATCACCTCTCAATTCAAACCCTAATCTTTGTGGAAAATCCTGGAGAGCCAATCAAAGCTAAGGAGCCCAGAGGGCTTGGGTGAAAAAAAAGTCTAAAATGATCTTGTGGGGTGTCTAACTAGGTGTTTTCAGGGATGCTGAATCCATTCGAAACATTATTTTTGAGTAAAAATGTCTCCCTGGCCATCTAATATTGGTATATTGGTTATTGTTAAAGGACGACTTCACCCATTTTCAACCTGTCTTCATATAATTGGTCCTCACTAATGCTCATGATAAAATAGTAAAAAAAAAATCTACTCAGTCTGTGTCTCAGAGGAGGGCTGTGGACAGTTCAGAAACCTGTCTACCAGTGACATCATCAATGGGGAATCGAAGCTAATAGAAACTGCAGGCGTTCTATTCCTGGAAAGTTGCAATGCAATAATAGAAGCCACTGTTCTCACGTTAATAAAAATAAAATAAAAACATTCTAAATAAAAAAAACTTCCTAACGATGATGTCACTGGTAGACGGGTTTCTGGACTGTCCACAGCCCTCCTCTGAGACCCAGACCGAGTAGAAAAAAATGGTACCATTTTATCATGACTATGAGTGAGGACCAATTGTATGAAGATAGGTTGAAAATAGGTGAAGTCGTCCTTTAAGCTGTAATGTACAGCACATGTATAGGCCTAATCAATGGTAGGGGATTGGGGTGTTGTTGAATTGATTCTATTCTGAAAAATAAAATAAGAAAATATTGCTAAACACTTGATAAGAGTGTACACCTACTGTGCACATGCTCAGTGGGATACACTGTCTGCATGTGGGGACCTAAGGAGCCTTGGGTGGAAAAATAACGAACAAAAAGGAAAAGTCTAAAATTAACTTGTGAGGTGTCTAACTAGGGGTTTTCAGGGGTGCTGAATCTATTCCAACCATTAGTTTTGAGTAAAAAAAAAACTCATGTTCCATAAGAACATATTATTATTTCATATTGCAAGAAAAATGTAAAGTAAGAAATGTGCAGTATGTGAGTATACTTACTCAGCCAACTCCTCATCTTCCTGAGGAGTTGGCTGAGTAAGACTAACACCAGGTTTCATCAATACTGCACATTTTACATTTTTCTTGCAATATGTAATAATAATATGTTCTTATGGAACATGTGTTGTTTTTTTATTCAAAACTAATGGTTGGAATAGATTCAGCACCCCCTGAAAACCCCTAATTAGACACCTCACAAGTTAATTTGAGACTTTTCATTTTTTTCACCCAAGCCCTCTGGGCTCCTTAGGTCCCCACATGCAGACAGTGTATCCCACTGAGCATGTGCACAGTAGGTGTACACTCTTACAATATTTTCTTATTTTATTTTTCAGAATCTCACAACACAAATGGAGAGGTGTCCCTTTTGGAACCTCAACCTCTTAGGTACTACTCACGGCCAAAGCACTGCTCCACTTCTCTCCCAACTTGCTACAAAAATCGCTCATGCAAAAGTATAGAAGTACTTCTATTTTATTTTCCACCTTCACATGTGTCTCCTTTTATAATAATCATAAAGTGCTCTATATTTGGGGGAGAGGGAGGGGGGGGGGGAGAGAGGGAGAGGGAGGGAGGGGGGGGGGAGAGAGGGAGGGAGGGGGGGGGGGGGGAGAGAGGGAGACAAGGAGAGCATGTGTGTGTGTGTGTGTGTGTGTGTGTGTGTGTGTGTGTGTGTGTGTGTGAGAGAGCGCGAGAGAAAGAGGGAGAGAGAGAGGGAGGGAGGGAGAGAGGGAGGGAGGGAGGGAGGGGGAGAGAGAGATGATGAAGGAACGACACACAGCTGTGCGCAATGACTGCACAGACAGACAGACAGACAGGAGACAGCTGATTTTCAGCGTTCGCTGTTGTGATAACTATTAAAGTTTCTAAAACGTAACTTTCAAGTGACGTTTATAGGGGGAAACATGATGAAAGCATTTGTTTTCGCATTGGTAGGTCAGGAAAAAAATTATAATACTATAATAAATTTAAAATTACATTAAAAAAAATATATCTTTTTTTTAAAACTACATTCCAATGGCAATTTTAGCATTCGATTTACAAAAGAGAGAGACACAGACACGGAGAGAAAAAAATACTCGGGGGGTGGGGGGGGGGCACAACACGGCCGATCGATCTACACCAGACTTTTCATAGCGAGCGTATGTGTGGTGCGCACAGCGCGTTTGTTTAGATCCAAGTGATTATCAATGATACCGGCTACACCAGGCGCGCGGATACGCTGTTATATTATCTTATTAATTCATTCGAACTCTGTAGAACTTCTCCGTGTTGTGTGTGTGTGTGTGTGTGTGTGTGTGTGTGTGTGTGAGAGAGAGACACACACACTGCAGGCAAAGGGGCGGGGGGCCGGGTGAAGTCAAGGCACAGACGGGTCGCCTATGTTGTTTACGGACAAAGGATGTTATGAGACAACAAAAATTAAACCTGCCTTAACAGTTGCGTGCATTAGCACACAATGAGGCTAAAGGAAACATTCTGTCTAAATCACTAAATCTCCAGTTTGCTAATTCACTACTTCTACTTCCCTATTTGAAACTTTCAATTTCTCTAAATATTATACACTTTCACGGCAGCCTACCCAGCCAGCACGCCCATTGCGTCCCATATGGTTTCAAGGTGGGCTAAACCATATGGGCCCCATGTCGGCAATGTCAGCGGGATCCACTTGGGTCCCAACTGGGATGCCCATGTGGGATATAAGTGGGTTCTATCTGGGCCTTAGGTGGGTCCCACCTAGGCAATTCTATGTGGGACCAAGGTGGGTCCTAAACTGGGTTGCCCATGTGGGCTATAGGTGGGTCCTACCTGGGCACTAGGTGGGCCCCAACTAGGCAACTCTATGTGGGACTGAGGTGGGTCCTAACTGGGTTTGCCCATGTGGGCTTTAAGTGGGTACTACCTGGGCCCTAGGTGGGCCCCAATTTGGCAATTTATGTGGGGCTGACATGGGACCCATATGGTTTCAAGGTGGGCTGAACTATATGGGCCCACTTGGGCTTTCCCGTGTGGGCTATACGTGGGTTCTACCTGGGCCTTAGGTGGGCCCCACCTAGGAAATTATATGTGGGACCGAGGTGGGTCCCAACTGGGTTGCCCATGTGGGCTTTAGGTGGGTTCTACCTGGGCCCTAGGTGGAACCCAACTAGGCAATTTTATGTGGGACCGAACCTTATTGGACAGACAGGGGGACAAACACACAGGGACAGAGACAGAGGGGAGCACAGGACACTCAGTGTTGCCATGTCCTCTGATTATAAGCGAATTTGCCTTACTTTTCACCACAGTGTTGCCATGTCCCACAATTATAAACGACTTTGCCCTACTTTCACGCAATACTCTCGCTCACACTGTGAGCTGGCTGTAAGGTGGATCTGCGATGCGAAGTGTACGACGCGTCACGCTAGATGTGAGGGCCGCGCAGCGGCCCGAACTTCTAGTAGAATCAATTCAACAACAACCCAATCCCCTACCATTTATTATACACTGTGCTGTACATTACAGCTTAACGATAACCAATATACCAATATTAGATGGCCAGAGAGACATTTTTACACACAAATAATGGTTGGAAAGGATTCAGCATCCCTGAAACCCCCTAGTTAGACACCTCACAAGTTCATTTTAGACTTTTATTCTTTTTTCATATTTTTCACCCAAGCCCTCTGTGCTCCTTAACTTTGATTGGCTCTCCAGGGTTTTCCACGAAGATTTGGGTTTGAATTAATTGAGAGGTGATTCTAGACACCTATAAGAACACATTGGTGAAGAAAGCTATTGGTAGTAATTTTTTTCACAGATGGTCCAAACATCTTGCTAAAAATCCCTAACTATTGGGTGTATTAGAGATCAAAAGTGAAAACAGCCCAACAGTTAACTCATTCACTGCCACTGACGTAAAAAACGTAATTTTTCCCGTTTACCAATCCTGCCACTGACTTTTTTTTTTTTTTTAGTTTTTGTTTCAAATTTGACCCAAAGACCAAGGAGATATGATTGTTTAAAGATCTAGACTCCCATCCACTTCCTTGTTAACTTAAAACTTTAAAATTCTGTATTTCGAGTACTTTTTTTTTTCGATGAAAAATCTCTGGCAGTGGGCAAACGCGGCCAGCAATAATTGTGGCAGTGAATGAGTTAATCGTAATCTACAATGTAATCCACAACAGTCTATTGTCATTAAATGTGAGGTATCGATACACCAATTCACGAGAAAGATTCCTGTACAGATACTGTACTTGGCAAACAAGAAATTCTGAGTCATTACAAATCCCTGTTCAACTCCAATTGATTTTCACACTGTGGTTATTTTCCTCTTACCTCATACAGGTGGGTATGACATCAGAGCAAAATAGACACTGTGTGAATTGGTCAATGCCGTCTCAGCATTTAGAATGTCTGCTAGAGTATAGAGAAAATACTATAAGAGGACTGTCAATTCTCATGTGAAACAAATAAGCATAAGAGCAGTATTGGATTACAGTTAGCCTATTCCAGAATAATTGGAATCCATGCCACTTTCTTATTCTTCACTTGGTTCACAGCATCTTTAGGGTAAGAAATGTACAAACACCCACCAAGAGGAAAACCATGGACTGAACTGAACTGAAGCGAACCAGACCTACATGACGTAATCTTTTTTTATGATTACTGTTTACAATTAACATTCCATTGTAAATCCAACAGGACTCTATTTAAAGAGTCTCTCACCCAATCAAATCTTGAAGGCAGAGTGAGTCAAGAAACTGTGGCGGGTGTGTGTGTGTGTGTGTGTGTGTGTGTGTGTGTGTGTGTGTGGGGGGGGGGGTGTGTGTGTGTGTGTGTGTGTGTGTGTGGGGGGGGGTGTGTGTGTGTGTGTGTGTGTGTATGTGTGCGTGCGCGTGAGCACACAAAACAACAGCTGTGGCTCTCTAATCACATGGCAGTCAGCTTTGTGTCGGTTGAGGTTTTGAACTCAACTTTCTATTCCTCTCTTTTACCTCAGCCTTTGTGGTGGTGAAGGGCTGCAGCCAGCTAAAGGTAATGACAGTACAGTACTCTCTAAGTGTCCTTGCAAGGAACTGAATATCTGCCTGCTCGATCATTTTAATAAAATCAGGATTGTTATTTTTTCTTTATTTTTTCCTTGTGTTTTCATTACAACACTCCAAAACTCTTTAAGGGTGACTGATAATCTTTAGCATCTGTAATCTGGTTGACACATGTTATGTACTGTATGCTGGTGTAGATTTGAAAGTGCCTTTGTGAGCTCTTGAGACGAAGAACTTGTAGGGAGGTTTTACGTCAGATTTTCATGTCCTCCTACTGTAAACCAAATTTGTCCTCCTACAAATTCGGTAAAATCACCCTTGAATATAACTGATCTTTGATCTGCTTAAGATAATCACTGCTGTTGTCTTTTTCTATTATTTCTTATTTCATTCTATTCATCATCATCCTATTGATAATAGCCTATGATGACTCTGGCAGCGTGAGCGTGTTCTCATACAGAGTAGGGTTAATGAGTGCTCAACATCCATTCATGCACAGAAGGGCTACAGACAGAAGATTGAACTGAAAGAAGACAACGTAGAGCCTAGATGACAATGACAGGTTCTGCTGTGCAAAACAGGCATGGTCTATTTTGAGTGGATGCACTTAGCCAGGGCAGACCCTGTCAGATGATTCACTACACAGTATCGCACAGCAGGAACACGGACATTGACATCAAGGTCCTACGGTAATTAAGGTAGCAAAACATGTTTATGCCGTATAGCCTGTATTCCTCATGTAGCCTGGGGATTTATGATATGCTTACAGTTCACATCGCCCCCTCTTCTGAAAGCCCTGAGCAGGTACAGTTATGGAAAACAAGAGTATAATGTTGTATATCTGCCCGCATGTATATATACTCACATTGTCTCCAATGCAGCCTACATGTGTTCTGGATGAGTGGCTATCTAACCTAGACCACATTTGATGTGGGCTGTTAGGGCTGTCGAGAGATACAGTACTGAGAGCTAACTTGATTTCTATGTAACAGAAGAAGGCTGAGGTTAAAACGTCTCCCTTTGAAGTGCTGAGATGTAAATTTGACACAGCAAGCTCCACGTGTAATGGCTGTTAAAAGATACTTGAAACAAAAAGTGAATAGACAAAAGGTTAAAAGCAAGCGCACTTCTCTATCTTACTGAATGACTACTCTGGTATGGAAGTAAAAGCAACACCACTTCAGATCAGACTCCACGGATTATGTTGGTATTTCAATACAATACAATCACCAACAATAATCATCATCTCTTTTAAGTGTCTCAACTTACCATGGCTAGGCTGCCCTTCCATCCAAACTGACTTGAATGAAGGAATAAAATAATTATATTTAAATAATATATTTTATTTTATTATTTGACAACTATAACTGAATGAGCTGGAATTATCAAAAATTGCACCTTGAAAAACCCTTGCCAAAACAACTTAGAATTGTCCTGCCTTAACAATGATTCAGGTATTTTCCCACCCAGTTTTATTTACAGTACACTGTATATGCTGAATTGGTTGCTGTCCTAACAGTTTGTTTGCCCACAAGTTGGAAGGACGCTAGACGACACAATTATTTCATTGACACTATGTTCATTTAAATTACATTAATTACCAATTAATCGTTATCTGGTTTGCACATCAGGCCGTAACAACAGCCGTAAAAAAATCCTGTGGAAACACTAGATACTATGGCTTTTTTCTCCACTGTCAGCACTAGAGGCACTCTCAGTGTTCTCAACACCATCCATCTATGTGAGAAGTGTGGCGACAGCTCCAGGCACCTCAAAGCCTCTCAAAGGACGCCTCAGTCAGGATGAGACAATGGTGTTGGAGGATCATATCCTCCCCTACAATAGTTCACAAAAGAGGCCGACATTAATTGAGGAGCGGCACATTCCACCCCCTAGTAATTACGCCCCTCGTCTCTCGGCCCTCCTGTGCTGCCTCAGTTCAAAGCAGCCTGAGAGGAGGCGGAAGTCCTTCTGGTGCTAAAAGCAGGGCAATATCCTGACAGCGGTCTGGCCTGGGCTGGGGAAAGGCTGCAAAATTGATGATGTGAGAGAGACAGAATGGGAGAGCAGAGAGTGAGAGGGACACGTTCACACTACCTGGGAGGCAGCAAAGTTCCAAAAAATGACAACTTGGTGGAGGAGAGAATGAGGCTAACAGGAGCGGCGTTGTACTATGTGTGTGCGTGCAGATATGTGTGTATTGAAGAGGGAGGGAATGAGGCCGGGCTGGTGCAGCGATTGGGGGCAAGGTCTACTGTACGTCTAGAGAAATCAGCTCCAGCTGGTTAATGAGGACTCACTGTGTGTGATTGACATGCCGGGATGGAGCTCTACGCTCCAGCAGAGATAGAAGAGTTTCTCCAAGCCAACCTCTGAGCCTTGGAATCAACCCTCCGGTATTATTTTAAATGTGAGAATCCATTGCTGCCATCAGTGCATCATAGATGTATTGGTATTGCAATGGAAGTGTTGGCTAAGTGTTGGATGTAATCTATGTTGATAATGTGTGCATGAACGAAACAAAATGATAATGGGTAAAACAGAAGTAGGCCTATGTACAGGGCACCGCCAAGCACTGTCAGCAGTCATCCTTTGTCAAATTAAAGAACAGCGACTAACACATAACTCTAATTAGCCTAGCTCTTAGGTAGGGCTGAACAATATATTGTTTCAGCATTGACAAGCTACGGTCCATGTTTTTTGACTGGGATACGTCGGAATGTGGGCATTTCGTCAAAATGTGGGCATTTCCCATCTCCCGCTAGCGCTTTTCCATGCTCTGAAGGGGCGGTCACAGGTAGGGCAACGGATAATGGACAATGTTTTACATTTACATACTAGTCCATATCTAAACAACAATATAATTTTATTTTTTCATATAATTATTTGGAAATGTGAAAAGTGGTATCAGAATGGAACTGCACAGTGATGACATCACCAGTACATGTTGACATCACAAAAGTGTTCAACTGTCAACTGAATGTTGTGGGTGGGGCAAATGTAGCTGTTCAAACACCGTTTCCCAACATATATAAACCATATTTCGTGTTTATAAGAATGGCAAATTAGAACAGAAGTACCACTTTTTCACATTATTTGAATATACAGCATTTAAAATTATCTGATGCCCTGCCTTTAAGTCACAACCGAGTGCCATCCGGCGAAGTAAATGTCTATTCTGGGTGCTTTGACTAATGCTGTATTGCTCAAGGCTACAATACCGCGTAAACAAATGAGACCTAGGTACTTTCCACCACGTGAAAGACAAGACACATCACTTATATTAATTCTGTTGGCAAAGAGGGTTTAAGAAATATGAGCCGAATGCTCAAAAGCTGCCATCACGCACACGATTGTCTCATGTTAATTCCCTGAAGTGATACTGTAGCTATGAGTGTAATATCATATTTTTAACTGGAGGACAGTGATATGAAACCTCCTGAAATCTCCTGTATCCCATCTAGACACCAGTTGACAGCATACTAACCACAAACCTCTTTCACTCAAACACAGATGACCACCCAAGCATTTGGTTAATTAGTGTGTATAACTCTCTCTCTCTGTGTGTGTGTGTGTGTGTGTGTGTGTGTGTGTGTGTGTGTGTGTGTGTGTGTGTGTGTGTGTGTGTGTGTGTGTGTGTGTGTGTGTGTGTGTGTGTGTGTGTGTGTGTGTGTGTGTCGCTCTCCCGGCTTCGGTGTGTGGTCAGACTGGCCAGACTTAAACGATATGTGCTGTTGGGCTGATGTTACCTTGAAGTGGGTAGGGTCTAACTCCGAGGCGATGGCTGTCTCGGAGGACTTTATATCTGACCCCAGTATCTCTGTCAGAGCATCTATGACTGTGTGTGGAACAGAACACCAACTCCCACTGACTAATGCCCGAGGTCGCACAACAGCAAAGGCAGCGGCAGCATTGGACTGAACTGAGGTTGCAAGGGAAGACTGCATGTCTCCCCGCTGCGGACCATTCTGTCTCGCACTCTGTGCTAAAAAATGTTGCTTTAGACGAATGCATTATTATCTTTACTCTGAAAGCGAGGTTGCAGGTTTTACCATCTAAACTTAATCTCTCCATCTGGTTTCCAGGCAACCATGCTCCTCACTGTATACATCATGGTCATGAACAAATAGCTGAAACCATGTCCCACAGCTTAAATGGGTGCCATGTATACAGGGGACTCTACATAAGTAGGCATGACAGAATAGTGGATTTGATATCTAAAGATATCACTTCTATTTTCAGGTCCTCCATCATGCTGTATAAGCATTCTACTGTGAAGCCGAGCATGTTTAACCTGTGTAACGAGGATTCTGTGTTCTGTGATTCTGTGATTCTGTGCTCTAACATTTCAGCTAACACCCCTGATGTCATTGTTGTTAATGAAAACCATAGGGAGGTGTTCATTCTCGAGGTCGGCTGTACTTTTGATTACAGCTTAGAGGAAGCCTTCCTAACCAAAGTGCTAAAATATCATCAGCTAGAGCAGACCATCTCTCAGCAAGGCTACAGATGTAAACTTTTGGTTTTTATCTTTGGTAGTCTAGGGCACGTGCACAAGTTGGTTGTAAGGGGCCTGCAAATGGCCGGCCTCTCCAAAAGGAGGGCTAAACAATTAGCAAGGTACTGCTCAATATCAGCTATTATAGGAAGCCGCTCAATTTGGAGGAGGCGTTGCTTCCTTTACCCATGATTGTTGTCCGCTGTGTTCGACAAGTATGCCATCTTTTGTTTTGTATGTAACGTTGCTCTGCTTTACATGCGCTTTGTAACTAACTGTTTTCCCTTCATCTGACTGCACTGGCAGTGTTTATGTCCTTTGTACATCCTGTACTTCTTATTATGTGGACATAAATAAATATTTCAAATGTGTGTGTGTGTGTGTGTGCGTGCGTGCGTGCGTGCGTGCGTGCGTGCGTGCGTGCGTGCGTGCGTGCGTGCGTGCGTGTGTCTGTGTGTGTGTGTGTGTGTGTGTGCGTGCGTGCGTGCGTGCGTGCGTGCGTGCGTGCGTGCGTGCGTGCGTGCGTGCATACCTGTGTGTGTGTGTGTGTGTGTGTGTGTGTGTGTGTGTGTGTGTGTGTGTGTGTGTGTGTGTGTGTGTGTGTGTGTGTGTGTGTGTGTGTGTGTGTGTGTGTGTGTTTGGGGGGGGGGGGGGGGGTACTGTGTCCAGTGTGGAGTTGTCGTGGAGTGCAGTAGGGGGTCACAAATGTGGGGATGGCTCAAGTTTTTAAATGCTTTCTCTTATGTGTGTGTGGGAGGAATAATTGTACTTGGACGTGGTGCCGATTTTTACTCTCCTAATGTGACTCTCCACATTGAGTTGACTTTATATTAAATCATTTATACTTTGTATGGGTAAAGTCAATTTAAATTGATTTGACTTTAGCCTGGATCAAGTATTAGCCTGGAGCAAGCTTTAACTAAGTAACGTTGTCACGCTGTGTCAACCAGAGTATTGAGCTGCCTTATTTACATTATTTATTTTAGGGCTGTCACACAATTCACATTTGAATCAGATTGATCGATTCATAATGAATTAATCATGATTAATCAGCCCAACTATGCCCAAAATATAACCATTTTCTCCGTATATGGGAGGGAATGGAAAGATAAATGAATCTATCTTGTTCTCGCTCTCTCTGTCTCTCTCGCTCTCACCCCGTTGTGCTATGTGATTTGATCCGCTGCCTACGTAAATTGTGCAGCCTTTTCTGGAAATAACTGACTTGTGTTTTTTTCCCATCCAGATAAGGCTACGCACAGGTTCTTTTTCCATCTTGTTCAGATCATTGTTTGGATATATCAGCCATCAGAAAACAGAGCGACAACTAATGCAGAATGGGGGGAATTATTGTATGTAGGTGGCGGGTAATTGTGTAAAAAGATATACATCTTCATATTTCCACGCCTTTCTGCTGTCCTCCAAGAGGACATGGCCTGCCCCCACCTCCTCGCACCGACATTCCCCAGAAAACTAAATAAATAGAAAACACCAGACAATTTGTCTACACTGGTTGTTTTCCACCTCAAGCCTGATTTATACTTAGTCGAGCACACCAAAAATAGATCTACAAACTCGCAACGCGTTGTGGGTTTGTAGATCGGCTATTTTCGGCATGCAACCAAGTATAAATCAGGCATCAGGCTTCAACATCGTAGCTAGGTCAGCGGAGGGTCACCACTCCACTGACAGTGGTCGGTCACTTCTTTACTTTGTTTCTCAATCAAACCTGCATGGAAAGTTGGAATATCCCTCTTTATTCTGGATGCGTGGCTTATGCAAAATGTGTTGGAAATAGCAGATCTGCAAGCTCATGCAACACGTTGCGAGCTTGTTGTCTCCGCCAGGCCGAAAGGCATGGCGAGAGAGTATGTTTTGCCCTCTGTCCGTCCGTCCGTCTGTGTGTGTGTCCGTGTGTGTGTCCGTCTGTGAACAGCGAATCTCCGACACCGCTGGCTTGATCGCAGCGAAACTGTGCACACACACTCCCTGGATGCCAATTCAGAACCTCTGCCCCAATTTTTTCACATGGGCCTGTTATAGGGCCACCAGGAGGCCGCTTTTTGCACAAAAAAAAATTGACAGTACTCCTACAGATTTTGTCCAAACGTCACACAAATTCCATCCTGATTGGCACAAAATGGCTTCCAAAGTATACAGAAGTGCTCCGTGTTGAACAAAATGCCTCAAATCATGAACACAGCATGCAATTTCCGTGAAATTGTGCACGTACATTCCCACTAGGCCGAGGAAGAAATGCCACTTCAAATTTTTCAAATCAGCCTCATGGTGGCGCTATAACAGGACGATTCGTGTTTTTACCCGTAACTGCACCGATCTGTTTACAACTTTGTATACGCACTCCCAACAGGTCAAGGAAAAACCTTTGCCCTGCATTTTTCACATCTACCTTTTATAGCGCCACCAGGAGGCAGACTTATGTAAAACACATTTGGATATTACTCCTTCAGATTGTATCCAAATTTAACATAAATCGTTACACATGATCTCTATAGTCTTGAGATCAAGATGGATCTGTTTGATTTTTCATATTCCATCCCGATTGGCTACGATTGACATCTAAAATTTGAACCGTATTGAACTAAATGCCGCAAATCATGAACGCAGTGTCCGATTGCCGTGAAACTTTGCACGCACATTCACACTTGAGGAACAAATGCCACCCTTTCAACATTGCCCTATTATAGCGCCACCAGGAGGCCGATTTTTACAAAACTTCATTCATCACGCAAACCGGTACACATTATCTCTATAGTCAAGTAATCAAGACGGATCCGTCAGATTTTTCACATTCCATCCTGATTGGCGAATTCAGAACATTGCTGGTCCACACTCACCTACCTGACCTGGCGGAGACCTGTGCTCCGAGGAGCACTTTTTCTAGTACTGTAGCTATTTCGCCATGGGACACGGTTGTATGACAATGTATGAATCAGATTTGAGTGTAGATTATGGACAAGTCAGAATGGCCGTGGTTACACTTATATTTTCAATGTAACTTCAGTGATCAGATGCACCAGATGAGAACTCAGCTGTGTTTGCATATGTGTATCCATACACTTCATTGTAACATGGCTGTTCAGATTAGGATTTAAAGTCTGCATGCAATACGAGAGAGAGTGCAAGAGAGAGCCTTCTCCTTTTCTTAGCTTGATAATTTAGTAATGGTGCAGGGCCAGTACCAGATGTGCTTTTTGGAGAGAGCATTGGAGACGAGTGCTTAACACAGCCAATTCGGGATTCATAATGACATATTAATACTTAACAAAACTCTGAGAAAAACTTTTGCATTTAAGTAAAAAGGCACAAAAAAAGCCTTCCCACCTGTTGTAACCTGTCCTAACAAAAGGCTTGTCACCATTTCACCGTGATGAC
Organism: Gymnoscopelus braueri; assembly: GCF_963280865.1. Lineage (NCBI taxonomy): Eukaryota > Metazoa > Chordata > Actinopteri > Myctophiformes > Myctophidae > Gymnoscopelus > Gymnoscopelus braueri. The sequence continues at coordinate 36,880,825 of NC_137608.1, forward strand.
GTTCTCGCGCCTCATTGGAACGACACCATCACGTTTGTTTAGAAATGTCATCACGTTACAGTCACAGAGGGTTTTCCTACTTCCAAATCACACGAAAGAATGAATAGTCGCTGTGCAACATGTGCATCTTAGTAGTTAAAAATGGGTGACACGATGCGACATGAGCGAGCGATGAAAAGTCATTAAAATACATGTGTTTCAATGAGACTGACCGGACATATCACGAGCAACAGTGCGTTGTGCAGCGACATCGATTCACATGTAAGTGTTTGTGCACGCATTTCCCTTTAAGCAGTCACGACAATAACTAAGAAATCAAAGATGACCTTGACCTTGAACCTCGGACTCTACTAGTATATGTCACAGCATTAGTCAAGCTCCTTGCAACAGTTGCCTACAACTGGTATCTGGATCATTTTAATTCAGTTGTACAATAACCACTGCATAAATCCCACAATCCCCCTGCACCTTTTAAGCTATATTTCAAATGCAAAGTGCGACTAAAAGGGGGCCACAGTCTCTAATTGCGTAATTAGATGCTGTCTTTGTAAATCTAATGTAAATTCCATGCACCTTGCGAGCGCAAATTGCAATTCATTTACGTAAATAACATTCATAACGTTTGGTTATAAACTACTACTTGTTATTGTAAACGTTCATAGACCGTCTTCTGAACATGACATTTCCTGCCTTTGTTAGAGCTATCCGGCACAGACAGTAAGGAGAAGAGGTGAGCATGGAAACAAACATGCTTTGTAGATCACTTGGGATTTCTGAACCCACTGCAAACTGGGTTCTGTTTCCTCTCCATTCACCACATTCCTCTCCATTCACCACATACTTCCAAATGTACCCCATCACAAACCACTAAACTCTCCTCAATCAAGGTTTATATGTCCAACCCACAGCTGGTCCTAATCATGTGCCGTGCACGCAGCACGTGTGCTCGTGTCCGGGTGGGTTCGCCTTGTACCGTTAAATAAGCATCTTGTTGATCTGCCTGATGTCAGCGTCCGGTGGTTCCTTGCTAATTCCCTATCATTAACGCGTATTGATGGCATGCAGCTCGGGGAGAGAGCAGAGGCCCCAAAGCCGGCACTAAAGAGAGAGAGAGACCAGACCAGACCTGAGGAGGAAATAAGGAGGGATTGATGGTGGGTTTCCTGTACTGCTCTGCCCTGACTCCCAAGGCTGCTGACAGCTACTTCCTGTGGGTCTCTGTCGCCCACAGAGAGACAGAGAGAGAGAGAGAGAGAGAGAGAGAGAGAGAGAGAGAGAGAGAGAGAGAGAGAGAGAGAGAGAGAGAGAGGTGGGAAGGAAAGGAATGGAGATAAAGAACAAAAAGAGGGAGAGATAACGAGGCAGAAGGAGAAAAAGAATGAGTCAGATATAGAGAGGTGGACTAGCGGAGAGACAGACAGACAGAGAGACATTAAGAGAAACAGTCCAGAGTGACAGAGCAGATACTGTAGATATAGAGTGAAAGAGAGGGAGAAAGTCATGGTGGTGAGCGTGGCAGACCTCCCAGCATTGGATGAGCTGGTAAACATTCAGAGCTCCTGGTAAACAGCACGCGGACAGACAGAGTGGAGGAGGAAATCTCAGTGGGGTATGAATTATTCATCTCACTGGGCAACTTTCAAAACAATACCCAATACCAATAGAAATGACATCGCTGAAAGGGATTAACTGTAAGTCTCTCAGCCGCTCAATACAGCTCAGTTGTTCATCAAACGGGGAGAGACACACACAGGCTGGACTCAAACTCTCAATACTCCGAAATTCGTGGTAGTGTCTTCCCTGTGGTATGGATTCCCAAGGAGATGCTCTTTCACAATGCGGGCAATCAAGGCTGCAGGTTAAATTTTAATGAAACTGCGTTAAATATAGACACAGGAGGGAGGAAGAATCTGAAAGCACAAGGAAAGCAGACCTGCAGCTAAACTCAGCACTGCACTCAAAGTAGTTTGCGTTAGGGCTGGGCAATTAACCAAAAAATATACCAAAAAAAACTTGAACTTGTTCTTCTAGGTTAATCGAAAAATCGAGAAGCAAGTTATATATTTTTTTATTTCACATTTTTTATAAGCAACTAAATCAATTGGTGTGAAAACTACTCAAAGGACGACTTCACCCAATTTCAACCTATCTTCATATAATTGGTCCTCACTAATGCTCATTATAATATGACACAATTTTTGTCTACCCCGTCTGTGTCGCGAGCGGCCTTTTTGCATGTAGTTGAAGCGCAAGGGGGCGGGGGGCGGGTGGGGAGAGAGTCAGCGCACTGAAGTCAAGGCACAGACTACTGTGTTGTTGACGGACAACGGATGCACGCTTATGAGAAACAACAAAAATAAAACCTGGCAAAACAGTTGCGTGCATTAGCGCAAGATGAGGATAAAGGAAACATTCAGTCTAAATGTCCTGTTTGCTAATTCACAACTACTGTGCCAGATAATCACCAAGAGAGTTAAGAAAGAAAAAACGTTTCAGTCATTCAGTCCGACTTCACTGTAGCCTATAGTAGCCTTTTCAAAAATTATATATGTATTACGCTGTCCTGAAAGTTTATAATATTTAGAGAAATGTAAAGTTTCAAATACAAAAGTAGTAGTAGTAGTTGCGAATTACTGCACATTTAGACTGCCCGGTTCTCCTCAGTGGCTGGAGCAATTGATCTGAATTTGCGCACGGAACAGCGAAGCCCGTTTTTCGCTTTCCCCAAATATCAGCTGTTTATTAGCGTGTTTGTGTTCGCTGGCCCCCGGGTTGCCAAATCATGTCCGCATATCCCCCCACGGGTATGGTCTATTTACACTTAATTGTACAATGATGGCATGCAACAATAGTGAAAATAGACGATCTACAAGCGCACAATGGGTTGTGCGCGTTGTAAGCTTGTAGATCTGCTATTTTCACGGAGGTAAAAGTTTGACATAATCGTAATATTGATTTGAAGTCATATCGCCGAGCTATAGTCTGCGTTGATGTTAGCACATTGGGTGCCAGAGGTTTATTAAAATATTATACGTTGAGTGCCTGCATTTCTTCCATCCACTTGCGTTATACGTTTCGTGCTGTGAGAAGCCCCGACGCGGAAGTGCATGTAAACAAAGCGTGCGTGCGAGACGGCGGAGGGTCCCGACTAACGCCTGGAACAATAATATTTCCAACGCGACCCTCCATTGCAGCGTGATCGCCGATCGAAAACGGCTCGTTTCCACCACGTTAAAAAGAAATGGAGATATTAAGCTTTTAGTCAAGGAGATAACATTGAAAACGCCGACCGGAAGGATTTTTGACATGGAGCCAGATCCAGCCTCTTCTTCTCAGAAACTCCTTGGGTGATGTCAAAGTTTCGTTTTAGCGCCCCACGTGGGCCACTCGTATAAAAATAGAATTGGGTCAAAAACGGTCCGGACCGTTTTCGGCACTTCTCGTTTGGACCCTCAAAAACGGTCCGGACCGTTTTTGGCATTCAATGTGTTAGTAGGTCAAAGGGAAGATTTTTATTTTTTTTTAAATGCCACTGGCTTGAACACCCTAAAAATCCCCTTTTGATGATGTGGTTTTGCAGTGTTTTTTGAGTGCGGAGCAAAAGCCAAGTAATTGTTTCCGTCTGTTGTTGAATGTGAACACTGCGGTCATAATTCAAACAAGCCATGTCTCTGACAGTGCTCTCTCTCCAAGGTCTGCCGACATAATACCTTTGGTTAAGTATCATCTAGAGATCCTCTTTCATGCTCAACCACTGTCCTTTGTCTGGTAGTATCGCCTGCAGGTGCGGAGTGATGTTAATTCATCTGACAGACTTGATGTTTATTGGCTTCAATAAGTGTGATAAAGACCGCGATCCAGATAAAATAGAGTGTATTATCATCAAGGTATGTGTGTTTCATTAGGTAACATGCCTGCCAGGGCACATTAGTTACTAACGTGACTGCAGCTGCCAAAACCAATTGCTGTGTTGAGATAATTACAAAAATTGGGTGTGTGAATGCCAAGTGCTTCAGAAAATGAGCCAGTCACAATGAACTGTCACCTCTGTGATGTCACCAGTCCTAGCACTACCAATGGATATTAAGAGCCACTCAGTAAAAAATCTATTACATTTCGTTCCAAAAAGTGAAGGCATTATTACACAACGATAGATGGCTACAACATGTAGCCCTGTGTGATGTAATGATACATCTGCTTGAATACATCTTCAGTGATGTCACTGGGTTTATCAGATGTTTCGGGTCATTCAACAATAACATCATACCACCCCACAGTCCAAGTTGACGCCGATCATCCACATGATTCAATGTTTTGTGTCAAATAGTGCATGATTACACATTGAATTTTAGACTTAAACATGTCTACGTTATTTTAAGACAGACAGACACAACAATCCAGACGAGGGTCAAAAGGTTGCCAGTCATGGTGGTGAGGGACAACGGGAGGACCTCGGCTGGAATCAGCAGACCGCGGATGGAGTGGTTGGAGTAAAGTCGGCAGCAAGCCAATGCTCCATCCCATGGCTTGTTTCAAGTCCCCAATAGGACCTGGCTATTAGGAATACCTCGCTGCAACTCACTCAGTTAACGCCTGTTAGGTTTTTATTTTGTACTATCCCAAACCGACCCACACTGTCGAGACCAAATCTGAGCTGCCACAGGAGGTACTCTCCAGGGATGACCCCTAGCCCCCCGACTGCACCACCCACTATGATGATAAACGAGATCACAGTGTTCTCCCAACAGCTGTCTTATTTCCCCCCCCTCTTCATCTCCCCTTTCTATCAAGCTCTGGTCTTAACGCCGCCTGTTGTTTTCCTGGGGGTAGCTGAGATTTGCCAGACATCTGCGGCATTAAAAATCAATAAATGCATCCGTAATACAATCTGAAAATATCAAACTGAAACAAACAGCAAATATCTCTCTCTCTCTACTTCGAAGCCCAGAGGTGGTTGGTAATCCCCGCCTCCCATGGACACACACACACACACACACACACACACACACACACACACACACACACACACACACACACACACACACACACACACACACACACACACACACACACACACACACACACACACACACACACACACACACACACACACACACACACACACACCCCTCCCTCAACGGGAGGGAGCTGTCTCTATGGCCCTTGAAGACTTGCAGCTTTAACAGATGTCTATCTGAGCTCCCTTTCCTCCTCTCCTTCTCTCTTTTCCCCCGTCCGTCCGTCCGTTCGTCCGTTCGTCTTTTTTCTTTACACAGTCAATCAATTCAGTAACATTCCGCCTAACAACGGTCTAATTCTATGTTATTGACATGTGTATTAAGTGTGTAATGATCCATCGATCTGGATCAATCAATCGATTCAACAGACGATTTAATCTAATCAATGCAAAGCTAAAATATCATGATAAATAACATGCTTTTGTTCCTCTTAAACACATGATGTTCACATTATGGAATGTCATTCATTTTAATTCGCTCGAAATATGAGTCTGCTGAATGCTTCAAATGTACATAAATGTAAAACACAACATGTTTCCCTTGCTACAGAGGTGAGATTTATTAATTTATTTTTATGGCCGTGTCCTCAGCACACAAACACACAGGCATTAGTCAACACAAATCATTACGATCCTCAAACTCAAACAAATTGGCTCCTCATGACAGGCTCTGCACACAAAGACAAACCTGTCTCCCCTCTGCATGCCATTTGTGGCTCATCTCTTGACCCCATATTATACAAATTGATACAAGTCTACTGGAATCATGTAGCTGAGCATGACAGGAAACAAATACTGAGTAGGGGGGTGGGGGGGAGCAGGAACGTGGGTCTGCAGAACAATTTCCCAACCTGTCTCTGTATTTGACAGGATACAGGTCGCGCCCACCCTCCCCTGTCACTAGCCTGTACAATACTGAGGCATTCATTAGCATGAAATTGTTAGGTAGAGCCTGGCAATTCCCTCCAAAACCCATACTTAAAGCAGCGCTGGACGGTGAGTGTGACAGCCAGCGCTTACCGCTCACAACCACGGAAAGACCAAAGAAGACATGCTCAATGCATTTCTCCACACCCTGACGTAAGCCTGTGAGACAAGCTTTTTTTTTTGTCTGCAGGAGCTTTTTCTTTATTATCCTTGAAGAAGAAGCCATGTTGCAATGGGAAAATATATATATATATATAATAAAGGGTTGGGGGCTTTCTCCTAGGTTATGCTCATAAGGACATTTAAATGGTCTGTATTCAAATTAAATTAGTAATAAAAATGGCCGGCTATAAGAAAATCAGTATGCAGGAGGAGTTACAGTACCGACTACTACAGTATAATCTTGTTGACCTTAAGGCTGTGCACTGAGCTTTGGAATGCAGTGCAAACACACAAGTGTGGCTAGCAGTACATCCATGTGAACCTCAAGGGATATGAATGACCCCTACGCGTTTAGTGGATGTTATCCACAACCATCCAGAGAACAAATAGGCTACCCAATATAGCAAGCTACAAAGTCGCCCACTAGGGTGCTTTGGCATATGAACAAATGTTTTCAACATACATTACTCTTCTTCCTTTCAAGCATAGAGACTGATCAAGTGTAATTGCCAAAGAGACTCCTTGAAATTAAGTGAGTGAAGATAAAAATATGATTTGTATCCAGGGCCCCAGGCTGCGTGAAGCTTCCTTTGGTTTATAAAAAGGTCAACTCAGCAGGTATGGGGATTAGCGGAATCACTGAGCTGGGACCAGCTGAGCCTCTGAAACCAGATGAGGGACAGCTGACTTCATTCACCGGCGAGACATTAAATATGCATTTCACTAAATGTGCAGTGGGCAAACAGAGTCACAGAGTCCTCCCCTGCATAGAGAGGATTTAAGAGTGCCTTCACTGCCTTGCATTTGGCACTCTGACAGACCAGGTCAGTGATTGGGGTGGGTGGCGTAGGCAATGTCTGGTACAGTGCTAAATGCATTTGAGCAAATCAAAACTCAGTAGAAGTGATCTGCACTGTGTAATTCAATAGAAGACGCATCCTCCTACATGTCAAGTCAGACACTGACATGGTTCCAAAACAGTCAGATGGAAAAAAGAGGAGCCTGGCAGTAATGGACGCCTGAAAGGAAGACAGGGTAAAAGGGCAAGTGGAAGAGAAAGAGATGGATAGACAGAAGGTGTTCACTGCAATTGCTTTTGAGAGAGAGAGAGAGAGAGAGTGAGAGAGAGCAAGAGAGTGTCAAAACAAGTTAAGGTCTTGCTATAGAGGGCAGTCTTTTGTTCTCGGATTACTAACATTTTTCACAACAAGCAAACGGCAATAGAAAAACATGCCTCGCCATCTCTCAAGACATTCTCCACTACACTGCGCCTCACTCTCTTTCTCAATTCTTTCTAAATTCATATAAGTCATATTGAGGCAGAGGCTGGCTTTATTGTAGCACGGCACATCGTAACAGCCATTGTGGAGGGCCGACTGCACAGAGCCTTATTCTCATTTCATCCTCTTCCAAGAGGAAATCTTCAGAGCTGAGGCAACTGGAGCCCAATCCCCCAGCTATCTCTCAGGAGGATTGTGCAAGGGAGAAAGCAAGGTCGAGCCATGCGTTAATTGAACTCGTTGCAAGTGTTATTGAGGGAAGGAGAGTGGTGAAGTGAAAAGGGAGGGTGTGCAGAGGACGAGAGGGCAAGTGAAGTGCACGTGTAGTGCAGGGATGTCGGAGCTCCGTTTTGCAGCTCTGTGTCTTTCTGTTGTGGCTTGCAGGATCCCAGCTGGGCAGGGGAAAGGCTTTAAGTCTGCAGGGGAACCTTTTACAACACCGACCTAAGTGATCTCGCTCACACTCCTCAGGGGACACTGTGTCAGTGAGACACTGCATGTGTAATCACTGTAATTAAATACAGGCAATCGGTCATGGGTCAACAGATACATTATAGTCTTGTCTGGGTCCATAGTGAGTGAGCATAGTGCTCCAAGGCTAAGCAACATTTAAAGGAAATTAAACAGCTCAAGAATGGTATCACATAGTGCTATTAAACAGCTAGGGACATTCTCTGGAACCATGACACCATTAATAACATCTGGCAGCTGTAGAAATTCTGGCATGATTTTACTGATTGTAAGCGTTATTTCTGCCAACTATGTCCAATTTGAAGGCAATAAAAATGCGTTAGGAAGATTTTAAATTAAAGTTTAAGCAGTATAGTATTCACATACAGTACCTACTGTATAGTAATAGTGAGAACTTGCTGTATCAAGTCTGTTTGGAGGCAATTGTCCTATGCTTAATGCTTCCACTATGTTGTCTCTTTCCAAGTTTTCCTAAAAACTGGCTCAATAAATCAAAAGGGTTAGTAGAACTGTCTAAATAAAAAGGATAAATAAAAATACTGACACTGTCTTTACAGCCAGAGAGCTGGCTTTGCCTTTGAGTCTTTTATTGTCTGTTTCGTTGGACTCTCAGACTGTAGCAGAAGTGCTCCTACTCTGGAAAATACATCAGCAGTTATTTGAAGAGGGAACTACTGTACACTTCAGAACACATCACCTAAAGACAGACATGTAAACATGCAGACACGGAGGAGGTTAGGTAAGCAAATGCCTCACTTTGGAATGTCTCTCATAATACAGTTCCTCTAAGCTTCCAGACATTACGCCCAGCCCTATAAACAATGTCTAGAGGAAATGGAGAAGTGCAGTTTCGCCCCCTCTTTGCAGCGCTGCCGTAGTGACACTCTCCTGTCCTGACAAAAGCCTTTAAAGCCAGTCCGCAAATCACCCAGAGGTGCCCCCCCCCCCACCTCCATGTTTGCCAACAAAAGCTGATTGTGCCAGCCGTAAACACTTAGGCCTACAGATACCAGCTTGACAAAGGAGCTTTGGTTCCTGTCTACTGCGCCCACTGAAAATCTATGCCCCGTGAAAGTGGCACAGCACATTTCTAGTCCGAGCAGCTCTCATGCATTTCACTTCTTAATGTCTTAACCTGCGAAGGGGAGGGGTCGGGTAAACGAACTGTTTCACGGACACGGCAATTATTCCCGAGTCAAGTCATAACATGATTCCCAATTGTGTGCTACTTCAAAGGCCGTGCCATGATTTCATTGAAACCCTAAACTTGACTTTTTTTATGCAGCGAGTATAGGGTGCTGGACAAAGGATCACAGTGTCTTCCATTAAAAACGACCAATGCCACTGCACCCCGCCACCCCCCCCCCCCCACTCTCTCGCTCCCTGAGCCATCAGGCCCAGGGAACAAAACAAGCCTTTCAGAGACCAACTCTGCAAAATTGATTATTGCTTTCTCTTTCAAGTGGCGCTGCCTGCTTTGTGACTTGCACATGACTTGGCAGGAAAAGGACAGCTGGCGCTGCACACTGGAGCTCTATTCACATGACTGGTGTCCTACAATGAAGGCGAGCAGTAAGTGGGTAGATTTAACAAACAGGGCTGGACGCTGAACACGAACATACAGTAATTGTACTGTAGTATATAATAGCATACTAAATATTACATAATGATTATATTATTGTAATGAAAACAACGTAACAGCTTTACAATATATTCCTCACAAGTTTCTAGTGACAGACACCATTAAAACATTACAGCAATTTAATGGGTAAGTTCAGGTCACACAGGAGGCGCACTAGGCTTCCCTCTGGCAACAACAGTTTCATATTCAAGGCTGTGGCAGTTGAAGGACGGATACATCCTCATCTGTATTCTCTGGCACTAACTACGGTCGGAAGAACACTAAAAGCCACACAAATCCTATGAAGTAATGAAACAGCAAGTGAATAAAACTGACAGAAAAAGGCAGAGTTCCATTAAACATCTTAAATTATCAAGTAAAACAAAATGGATGTCTGGTATTTCATAAACGCTCAGTTTAAAAATTAAATTAGAGTTCTATTAAGACACTCAGAGGAGCACATTGTACACAATAATAACTGAAAAGGATGGTATTGCTTTTATTTGGAGGACAACAAATAGCCTTGAGCTTTCTGAATGCTTTCAGGGCAGGGTTTACAACCACTAAACCTCATTCAATTTCTTCACACTCTATTGAACCTACATACAAATTGCATTGCTTACACCATGAAAACAGTAGTTTTAAACAACAGGCAAAGTTTATCAAGTGTCCTTTTGAAAAGGTGTAGTGAGGTGTAAAGTGATGAATACACACTATTACCCTCCTAGGGATGGGTATCGATTCATGCTTTGGTAGGCCTCCCCTTAAAACATTTGCTAAAATTTGCTCAGTAGAATTTTCGTTGTGAAATAATTTGGCTACACTTGGGGCCCTATCTTGGGCGAAGCCTTACCCGCTATCCTTACAGTACCTGCTACCCGTGAATTACGCAAAAGGCAGCTGGCACTGTCCCTAAACGATATCTTACGGCCGCACTACCAGCTATACATTATGCTGACTACGTTATTTGCGCCTGCAGGTGTGCCCGCGGGCGTGTTGTTGCGCTTTCCCTAAAATTCCTATCCTGCCCACACACGTTTGGGAAAGCGCATAGCAGATTCTAAAACCACCCGCTATGCCACAGTCGTTTGGTAGAGCGTACCTGCAATGGACATGTCGGGAGTCGGCCGGGCGCACAACGGCACAACATTCAGAGGCTCCCTCTATCCTAATTCTCAATGAATCTCTGTGATTCAAATTGTCCTATAATCAGCAGAAGTGCGTGTCAATTCCTTGTGTCAATTGTGTTTATATAAGATGACAGTCTATTCAAAGAAGACAATTATTTGTGTCATATATCATTTTATTCCAAGGCAACGTCGCTCTTCCATGGGCAGAGAGGGAGAGAGCGTAAGATTGCATTTGGGACAATGGCCAGTCTTCTCTTAAAAGGCAATGGCATCTGGCACGGTGATTTTATTACGTAACGCCCAAACCACACCTATGCATAATGTAACGGTAGCTCAGGTGTTTTAGGGATAAGGCTGGTATCCGAAGATAACGGGAACACCCCTTGCGTCATGCTAAATCCCTAGTGGGTTTAGCCACTCTTGGCCAAGATAGGGCCCAAGTATATCAGTCCTTATATCTACAACTAAGATTACAGTAATTCAAGCTATGATAAGCTACATTTAGCTATAAGATAAGCCAAATGCTCAATTTCCCACCTGTATCAAGACCAACCCCTTTGAAACAATTTAAATCATTTTGAAACCAAAATCAGATTTCCCTGCAATGATCCCAGTAATTCTCATCCTGGTTCATGTAAGGAGAAGATAAACACAGCTCTGCTCCTATTGCTCAGATGCATAAGATATTTCCACTTCTTTCCCTTCTTAATTCCCAAATAATAGCTCCTTTCGGTTTGGAGCAGCATGTTGCTGCTTAGCCATGGGAGGCGGGAAATGAGTTGGAAGCCGGTCCTTTTAATTATCCTTCAAAAGCTTCCTGCGCTCAGCAGATGTTGGGCTGCAGGGCAGGCGGCCGAGCAGCAGGGCTCCACAACACTGCAGACGAATGGATCAGAGCAGGGCTTGCTGTTATCAGGGGCTGAGTGCTATCTCTATTGTAGGGTATATGATATGCATCCATTGAAAGGAATACAGTGGTCAAGAATGTTTTGTGGGGAAATATAAGCCTCATATTGCAGCAATGCTAAATTATGTGTCATTGTGCTGATTAAATGTATTTAATTGTGAAACAAACAAAAACGAATATATATATAATATATTAGGGCTGTGAATCGTCTGCTATCTCACGATTCGATTTGACTCCTATTCTTGGGGTCACGATTCAGATTTTTTCAGGGCAAACGATTCTCGATTCAAAAAAAGATTTTTTTACGATTCAAAATCTTTTTTTTTTTCGATTCAAAACGATGAGAATCGATTCTGAATCGTCCAACAGGAGAATCGCAATTCGTATTCGAATCGATTTTTCCCCTGCAGCCCTAATACACACGCACACACACACACACACACACACACACACACACACACACACACACACACACACACACACACACACACACACACACACACACACACACACACACACACACGTAATATTTTCCTCATTCAGTATGGTACTGTATTAATGTTGTTACAATCGTTTGTCTCCTACTGTATCTACTGCTTATCTTGCACTCTATATGATGCTACTGTATGGTCCCAGTGGCTCAATACCTATTTACTGTAGGTACTCAACTCAGCACCAGTATCACCAGTATTTTTCATTCACTGTACACTACTTACTGACTCAGACTGTCAACGTGCCACATATTTCTCCTCTTCAGGTTTTCAACACACCTCAGTTCCCTGACTCATTCATTCTTCCCTCCGCTCTCATGTTACTCATCTCTTCCTACACGCTGAACCCACCTGTTTCTCATCGCTTTCTCGTCTCTGTTCTGCTCCTGTTCTCTTTCATGTCTCTGAGTTCTGATTCACCCCTGAGCATATTCTATACTGAACACAATGGTGTCTCTTGCTGAAAATCCGTTGTTGTCATTGACTGTCACTGTTGAGAAATGTATAGTATAGCCTTCAACACTCGTCTTGTGCTCTTGTATGGCCTGCTGCATTGTGACAGATTTATAGCAGGCAAAGGCGAATTGTAGAAATGGTTAAAGAGTTGAATCAGGACATAATGAGTATTACAAGGGCAATAAATCAGGATTTTACCTTATAGCGCTTTAGAAAAGCTCGCTGGGGAACACCTCAGAGAACTGCCACAAACAAACCTACGCACACTGCTGTGAAAACAAATCATATCACCATCCAATATGAAGGACCAGCCTGCAGTCTTTGCATTGGTTCTGCATTGCAGTTATTTTGGGGGGGGAATTTCACACAGTTTTAGCCCTTTCATTGAAATTAGATGTCACTAGACTTATCAGTAGACAAGAGATCTCTGACCGTCTGGCTACACGAGACAACTACAACAATCCTATATTAAAATGGCCTAATGGGTGGAAGGTGGACACCACAAACGTAACATGCAGACTTGCAAGGGCACATCGTTGCTCCGATCCACACCAAACTTGGCAGAAACACTGGTCGTGGTCGGGGGGTCTGCCATCAGAATAGCCACACCAGGAGCCACATGTGGCAGGGCTCCTGGGTGCTACAGGCGCACCTTTGCTCCATTGCTCCACCTTTGCTCCATTATGTCTGTGGCCCCCCCGGGGCCACAGACATAATGTTGCTCCAATCTGCACCTTGGCAAAACATGAACAGGGTCTGCCATGACAATAGTCACACCAGGGGCCATGTGTGGCCAACAGCAGCCAGGTTAGGGGGCCCCGGGTGCTACAGAGAATAGTCACACACAAAAAACTAAATTGCACACAGCAGTGTTACAGCAGTGTTTAACACTTCAAATGGCCATAACTCGGTGACCACTCTGATCAGTGCAATATAGGACACAAAAAAGTAAACAAGATAGTTCACTAACTTGCACCCTGTTTAAAAGAGTTGGCAGAAAGGTATTGTGCTTTTATGGGGCATGGCTAGAATAAGCCATCAGATTGCTTGGAAGAAACTTCCTGCTGTAGTGTGTAACAGAACAGAGGGTAGCATATAGCCTACATATCACAAAATAAATGAAGAATGCTATCATTAGGTGAAGTCAAGCGCATAAACACCTGGAGTCAAGTACGTCAAACATTCAGAGTCAACCATCCTTTTCCACATGTTACTTTGGATCTTTATTCAATTCAACAGGGCTCTAAAATTCCTTATGGCAAGCACTGACATATCAGTGAACTACCGATTTCCTCCGTACACTCCCTAGTGCTTAAATGGACCATAACGACATCGCCCATAGTAACGATATCCACAGAGGTCTGTAATCTTATATTACAGAGCCAAGCTTTTACAGCTAGCTATAACGGTTCACTTCCATTCCTACTTCAGCAATGTAAAAAGGAAAAAAGTGTAGCAGTGATCAAGTCAAACCCACTTCACTTACTATCTCTTTAACAAGGAAGAAAATCCTTACACGTAGCAGTAATCTCCAATATATGACTGCTGACAGAAAGCAAACAAGCTTTCCCCAGTATTATTACATTACAACAGAGTTGACTTTGTCGAGTTTGTACTAGCGCTAATGATCAAAGACCTTACTGTCTGTTCACGGAGTGCGTTAACACTCGTCAGGTCTTAGCGTGACAAGTATAATCTTGCGTTCAAATCCGGCTGTGTTCGCTCTTATCGCTCTGCGGGAAGGGGGGGAGATAAGACAATCTGATTGATACAGCGTACACACAGACATGCACACACACAAATGCACAAGCATACACATATATACACTCACACACAGAGGTTAAGAGAGTGGCTGCTTTGATTGAGCTTTACAATGACTAATTGAGATGTGTCTCATCCACCCTGCTGTGAATAAACAGTGATCTGACACAGACCCAAAGCCTCTAGGTTTCCCATTAATCTCAGAACAAGCAGTATCCCAGGAACAAAAACTTTAGATCCAGCACAAATATTTTTGTATACGATATATATTGCAATTAAATGGCTGTGTGTCTTCGTTTTGAGAAGGAAAACTCAGTGGCTTCAGCCACTTCACATATACTGGGAAGAAACTTGAATATTGTGAGTCAGTTTTCTAATGCAATGCAGTTTGTTTATATTTCATTAAAGGTCAAACTCACATTGAAGGTCAAGATCAAAATCAAGATCGGATGGGTTCAAGACAAATTACATAATTAATTAGAAAAAGCAGAGGGTTTGCAACTTCAGGCGCAGTTTTTTCATTTACATTTGTGTTTCATTTTGCAGTGACCCCAAGCAAGCACTTTTCAAGTGGAGTGACAATAAAACAGTACTGAACTGAATACAACCAGAGAAAGTAACTCCAACCAAGAGAGGAATACAGGAGAAGGTTAAGTTCCTCAAAGCTTGGATTAAAACACATACAGTACTGGTACAGCAAGGGAAAATAGGTAGCAGATGTTAATAGCAGTTGCTGCCGTGCTGTGATCGCTACAAGCAGGTGGTGCTGCTAAATCATTAATACTAATCATGTCTTCTTATCCAACCGCAGGTATGTAAATACTTTGCTGCCTCGTGGCATGCTATGTATTAAACGCCTACCTCGCCTGTGCTTCCACAGGGTGACACAACATTGCGGAGGTGCCACTTGTATCAGCTTTGCGTGCGTGTGTAGGCCTTGCTCCTTTAAGTATATGTTTACACATGGGGTTGGCTGTACGCTTAAGGTCAGCATTAGTGTGCACAGTGCATACACAATTGTGTGTGTATATCTGCACGCAATGCGTAACATACTGTTGTATGTATGCAGTGCACGCGGGTGTCTTTGTTTGTGTGTTATTTGCATATGTGTATGCATGTGCCACTAGGGAGGCAGGGAGCCGAGCACAATCCCTAGCAGGGCTCAGTGGAGCAGTGGGGAGGGTAGGACGCAGTCTGTAGGTAAATCAGTCCATTACCTACGCTGCCTGCCTGGAGCACAGCCTCCTGGGACGACCAATGACAATATACACATACTGTCTGCCAGTTAGTCTCAGCCATAGCTGAATAAACACAAATAAACAAACATGCACACTAACTCACAAATACACGTGCAAACAACACACACAAAAACATACTAACAAACCTACACTCAAACAAACAAGGAGGCACATAATCACCCTGAACGCACGGACATATCATGCATGTGCATGCGCACACTAAGACTGAACACATAGTCAGCACGTACTACTATGTGAGAGCCCACACATACTGCACAAACATAAATGTAGAGAAATCATGCACATATTCAGTATTGATAGCACACACAGGTTACAAGAGGACAGAGCGGGTCTTTATTACTAGTATATTATGTGAAATACTGTCACCTACTCACCTACTTTCCTAGAAGCAAAACACTACTCTTCCAAATGAATAAAAAACTAGACATAGTCAAGTAAAACAAGTGGTCCCCCAACATTTTCACGTAATGCGCTCTAATTATTACAAAAAGAAATACAGGCCTATTTCTGGAACTAGTGCAATCTCTAGTACTGCAAAATTAAACATGAGCAGTGAGAATGCTAAAACAGGAGCTCTGCTAGCATGCTTTGAGTGTGAAGTCCTGAGCAGAGAGAGAGTGCACACAAAGTTATAATTATACCAAGTGGGGAGCAATTAGATGGATCGGGGCTAGCCCATTTAAATCACACATTGGAGCATTCATCACGCTTGGAGCCATCAACAGAGGTTCAGCTGGGATGCTGAAAACCACTGCAAGGCTTTGGCAAAATGCACTGTGTGTGCGTGTGTGCATGCATGCGTGTGTGTGTGTGTGTGTGTGTGTGTGTGTGTGTGTGTGTGTGTGTGTGTGTGTGTGTGTGTGTGTGTGTGTGTGTGTGTGTGTGTGTGTGTGTGTGTGTGTGTGTGTGTGAGAGATGGAGAAGTGCATTGTCATCAGATCTGCCTCTGACCCATTCTGTGGCGCCTGTGATCAAATGAGGCGGTGTGTGAATCATGCAACGTGATCCACTGCGTGAGCCACAGTAGCAGCCAGTAGCTACAAGCATGAAAATATATTGTCCATAACCATAACTGGAATTCATAACTGTGATTGTGAGTGACAGACAGTGGTCATGTGCAGCACGGGGAACTAACAGTGCCAGGATTAGGGATTTCATTGCCAGTATAGTGTGCAAAGTATAGCAGCCAGGAACACACACAAGAGTGCAAACTAACGCATGTGTGCGCACAGTCGCACACCCACACATAATAGTTCCAGTCCATATATACAGTAGAGTAGAGGGTAGTGCATGGTACCATGGCCAGGTTTAGGCATTCTATTTCTACCCATACAAGAAACTTAACCACTGTCAGTGCTGGAGTTTGAAAAGAGACCTGATTCACTTAATTTCATCTATAGCTAAAATAAATGTAGTCAATAACCAACAGAATGTGAATAAATGGGAAAGCTGTGTATGTAGGCTATGCATTTTTTTGCACTGTAACATTGAGCAGTAATTTCCAGAGTCCCGGCCTCAGGCTGGACTGTTCCATTTCTCTCTTCAGTCGGTCTAATGCTGAATGACAGATGGGGAAAGAGGGGGGACCCTGAAGAGTCAATTTGGAGTTGGAGTGCCATTTTAAACCCTGCTGCTAAAATGTAACAGGGCGAGAGAGAGAGAGAGAGAGAGAGAGAGAGAGAGAGAGAGAGAGAGAGAGAGAGTGTGTCTTTGAATCAAGCAGCCAGCTCTCCATTCAGAGGACGCCTTTCTCTTTTCTCAGCAACGATACTGAATGACTGAAAATGATACAGCTGATACGTTCAACAGAAGAGCTGATCACACTATTTTCACATTGAACGCAATGACTGAAATTGAGCGTACTGTGTGCATTTGTGCACTGCTGTGTGTGAGTGAGTGAGTGCGTGCGTGTGTGTTAGAGAGATTCATGCAGCACATGTCCGAAGCTATGCCTGTCACATTTATTACATACTCACCATTTACACCTTTTATGGTTTGACTGGCACTCTTTTAATGACGTCATCTCATTCCCAGCCAACATGTTGTTAGGGCTGTCACGATTACACATTACACAATAGCTGCTATTTTTTATATTTTTTATATTTGAAAATGTGTTAAAATGTTTCAACATGGAAACGATTATGACGAATCTGCAAAAATAATTGCGATTATCTCAAATAATTGTGATTAGACAATTATGTAATAATTGTGACAGGCCTACATGTTGTTGTTCTTTGCCCGGAATAGCCCGGTACTGTATATGGCCTGCTTTGGCCATATACAGTACCTTGTTTATTTTGATTACTGGTACCAATCATTGTCAGTCATTTCTTTGTATATTTCAGTTATAGGCTTTGTGTGTTAAGCGCCATTCCCACTGGGCACGATAACTATAAAGATAACAACTATATCGTTCACCATTGTATTTTTTTTTATAGTCGGTGTGAATTCTGCCATCCACTTGACTTAGAACCATTTTTAAAACTCTACTTTTATAGTTATAGTTATAGTGCTTAGTGTGAATGGCCCTTAAAGCTGGTATCTGGCCTGTGCAATCTTTGTTTACAACGTCTAAAAGTCAAGCAGAAATTAAATTTTGATTTACTAGAGGTTCGGGCTGCTATGTGGCCCTCACACCTACGTCGCAACGCCAATCCGACCAATATATCTGAGTCATTGTGTCGGGGGTCACAGTACCCGTTGTACCCGTCTGTGTTCCTTTTGTGCCCATATATGGAGATCCCTGATGTCATTAGTATATGCACATAGTCACATACCCTGTATATTGACATGCCCATTATATATGGACATATCGGTCGGATCAGCGGTTCTGGACATCTGCATATCAGAACAACTTGGCGGCGGGCACCTCACTCACTCCCTCGAGGCCTTGCCGATGCAAGGTTTGAAGTTGGTCGGTCACACATGCACATGCCATATATGGGCATAGCGGTCAGAAATGTGGCTCTGGACAACCGGATCTCCATATATGCATATCTCGTATCGGGTTTGTTTATGGTTTTGTCTGAGTCATAGTGACATGCCTATATATGGGCATATCGGGTTTGTTTATGGTCATGTCTGAGTCATAGTGACATGCCTATATGGGCGCATCAGGTGTGTTTATGGTTATGTCTGAGTCAGAGAGACGTGGCCGTGGTCCTGCCTATATATGGGCGGTATGGGGTTTATTCATGGTTTTGTCAGAGTCAGAGTGATGTGGCCGTGGTCTGCCGGTCCTCCCTTAATTAAGCCAATTTTAATATAGGATATGTTCCAATGTTCATTGCTAATAAATGGCTCATCCTATTCAAGGTGTATCTGTATTCTTAAACTATGGGCTTTCACTGTAATAGTGGCATCAAATCAACATAAAATCAGTTTCATGCTTGTGACAGCCCTAGACTGAAGGTGTGTGGTTATGGTAAGGTGTACTTTACTATCCCCTTGGGAGAAATGTGTCCTCTGCATTTGACCCACCCTAACTACTTAGGAGCAGTGAGCAGCCACAATTCAGCGCCAGGGACCAACTCCAGTTGTAATGCCAGTACCTTGATCAAGGGCAATGGCAGGACTATGTACCTAGCATGCAAGTCTTTTGATGTGGGAGGAGACCGCAGTACACAGAGGAAACCCAATGCAAACACGAGGAGGACATGTAAATGTAGGGTTGGGTATCGTCCCTCGATTCCTTATTCTTAATTTATACTTGTGCGATGGTGTCAGGCACCAAAACTAGCTGATCTACAAGCTCACAATGTGACACATTGTGTGCCGTGTGAGCTTGTAGATCAGCTATCGTCGGCGTGCAGCACCATCATTCAATGAAGTAGTGTATAAATCAAGCTTTACTTCTCTGCACGCTCTATAGCCCAAAGTTTATGTGCTCCGTTATTCCTCTTTGTCATACCCACACAGTGTGCCCACACACACTTTATCCCCATGCTGTGGTGATAGCTTTAGCTGCCAAGCTGATAAGAATGCTGAAAGCAAAATAGTTTTAACGCTTGGGTGAATGTCACTCAAGGAAAAAAAACAGCAGCAGTGGCGAACACACTTGCAGTCTGCAGACGTTTCCAATTCCGTAAAAGTGTGAAACGACCTGGCATCACACATTTAATGGCCGACTTTTGCAGATTACAGTCAGCCTACTATTGGCCCGGCTCCATTCAGATGTCCGTCGTTAACCAGCTCAAACTACAGGATCACGTTCAGATTGTCTACATTCCAGTCATAAAAATCAAGCACGTTGATCATAAACATGACAGCTGGTCAGACGTTTGATTGGGAGGCAACAGATTTAAATCCATGACAAACACCTGTTCGTGCACGCCATGAGGGCAGAGAAACACAGCATATTTGAAAGTGGCCATATCATCAGATGGGTTTCTCTCTCTGTGCTGAATTATCACCCAGGAGAGATCTTACCAGAAAAAAAGCACATATGTTGATATTCCTCAAAAATAATGGCTAAATAAAGAGTTTTTAGTGTGCGTGTGCGTGTCTGTGTCTGTGTGTGTGTGTGTGTGTGTGTGTGTGTGTGTGTGTGTGTGTGTGTGTGTGTGTGTGTGTCGAGGAGACACAGAGCAGGAAAGGGAGCAGCACAGAAGAGGTGATCAGGGTTGGAGTTGATGACTACTACTGTCCCACTGAGTACAGAGGCAAAGCTCCTCTGTTCTCTATTGCCAGTGAATGTGCAGAGTTGCGTTCACAAACGCCTCGCTGGGCTGCTGTAACACGATACTTGACACTGGCGTTCACCCTGAACAGCATGGGCAAACACAGGATATATCCTGCCCCTCCTCCCCTCACTCATTTACAAGCATAGCCTGGCTCCCCTGAAACACAAGCATGGGAGGCTGGAGCACATGCAGCTATCATTCTGAAGACACACATAGAATAGAATAGAGTAGAATCTAACTATCCCCAGTGGAGACGTTGACTGGACATAAAAGGCATGTTCAGTCACTTCTTATGACAGTCCGGCTCCCTGGGGATTCGGGGAACCACCGCTACATAGCAGCTAGCTAGCAGTGCACCACTGCAGTGAAATCTCAATGGGCTGTGCTGTTAGCCCATGGCATCGGTAAACACAAACCCTCCAAGACATGTTTGTGTGCGAAACACACAAAGCGTGACCGCACAGGCACGTACAGGGCACATAGAGATTACACACGCTCACTGCTCCTACAAGCTCAGTCAGGTAATCAGCAAGAAACGAAACGCTGCGCACAAGGTTGCAGAAATGCTCCTTTCTTTCAGTCCATAATATTGACTGAGACAGTTTCTTTTATGTGTACAGCTGATAGAGTGAATAAACTCGAGAGGAAATTTAATCAGGTTTGAGGTCATTTCAGGTCTATTAAGGGTGCCTTTCCTTGGGGAGGCACAGTTGCATAGTGAAAGATTTTGTTGCAATGAGAGTACAGTATCTTAAAACACTTTCATCCCGGACTCCCTATTTTGGGCAAATTTGCTAAATCTAATAGCTGCTAAAAGCAGATCTACAAACTGCAATGTAATGCGATGCGCAGCATTGTAGGCTTCTAGATCAGCTATTTTTAAAGCACTATCCCCACATATCCAAGCAATTTTCTTTCACAAATCTTCTGTTTCTTTAATTAATTGGATAATAATTTTTCATTGCTTATACTTCAGGAAATATAAAGTACTCTGTCTGAGTAAATTCTCAGCAATCAGTCAAAACAAAAACGACAACAAAGAATAACAATCCCTGATATTTACAAGTGCATAACATTTACATATTTTGCTTTCAGTAGCTTTATCCGTTTCTTTCCATACTGTGCAGGTTCATGCAATACAACACATTATAGTAATAACAAATGCAACAACACTGGAGTGAAGTTTCCTTAGCGCCACTCCGCACACACCCACATACTGTGACTTTCTAAACCAAAACACATGTGGAGGATAATGCGATTACATGGCTCTTTGACAGGAAAAAAGGCTCCTGTGCTCAGCTAAGCGCCAGTGGTGAATCTAGGAAGACAAACTAACTTCAACAACAACAATAACAACAACAACCAACGGCCAGCAGGATACGACTTTATCAGCTAGAATAATGTAGCACTTGAGAAAGAGTGAGTGTGTGTGACTGTGTGTGACTGTGTGTGCGTGTGTGCGTGTGTGTGTGTGTGTGTGTGTGTGTGTGTGTGTGTGTGTGTGTGTGTGTGTGTGTGTGCGTGCGTGCGTGCGTGCGTGCGTGCGTGCGTGCGTGCGTGCGTGCGTGCGTGCGTGCGTGCGTGCGTGCGTGCGTGCGTGCGTGTGTGTGCGCGTGTGTGTGTGCGCGTGTGCGTGCGTGCGAGTGTGTGCGTGCATGCATTCCTGGTGACAGTGTTTCTGTGTGTGTGTGTGTGTGTGTGTGTGTGTGTGTGTGTGTGTGTGTGTGTGTGTGTGTATGTGTGTGTGAGAGAAGATATTTCAGACATTTTATCCCTGCTGCCAGTTGAGACCGATTTTGTCAGCCATTAAGTCACATTTTTATAAAGCAGGGAGACACATTATTGACCTCGGCTTTTGCCTCCACAGCAGTGGAGCACATCTGCCTCAGACACCGGCAGCATCCCTCCCGGTACACCACTTGGCATGAGGATGGACGCATGGGAGACAGAAGAGAGCAGAAGAAGGCCATGATTGGAGGCAGACAGAAAGAAAAACGGGGGAAGGGGTGAGTGGGAACACAGAGAAGGAATTGGGGAAATATATCTACAGACACAGTGGAGGGAGGCAAAGGACATAAGATTGGGGAAGATGAAGATATACAAGAAGATTAAAGATAAGAGAGGAACAGGGAGAGGAAGGCCAAAAAAAAGACAAGTGTATGGAAGAGGCAGAGGAGCTACATAATGAATTAATTAATACCTGGCAGGGAATGTGTTAAGGAACAATAGTTTTGGCTAATTTAACAGGAAACTAGCCAGCGAGTCAGTAATGCAGCTGTTGCATAATAAACAAATAACAAGATACTAAAAACAGCTAGTACAAATACCACAAATAATTGTGATGTGCCCATTTCGAAACCAGTCCATAATTTGTGGTTGCTTTCCCACCTGCCTACTGTAAAATGCTAAAAACGATTTGAAGATTGCTTTGAAAGAACAGTTTTCTTCTGAATATGCATCTAAGATAAACACTTCTTAATGCAAGTTAAAACAAGGATGTGTAGAATCCTTAAATCTGGACTCCACCTCATACAATCCCATAGCCTTACAGTCCAACCAAAGGCCTTGCAAAGCACGGTGGACAGCAGCTGTCTGTGTGTGTTAGACAGTAGAAGCTAGCCAGCTGAGCTGCGTTTTTAGCCTTTATTTATCCAGGGAAGGTTGACGAAGCGCATATGCTCTTTTCCTAGAAGCACCATTGTTCATACTGTGTTCATATGATTCCACCATACATTAACTCTCAGGAGATGCTTACGACAACCATGGCCATCGGCCAAGTAGCTACCGTGTGTAAGAGCATAGTGAAGTGATGGGAGAGATTTCTCTGCTTTTCTTTTTCTTCATTTACTTCCCTCTGCCTGGGATTTGATATGGCAATATTTCCATCACAAATGTGTTTCTCTATTCCCCACACAGTCAGTTGATGCTTCATATCCATAAGAGTCAACCCGCCGTGGTCATTTGTTTATTTTTGGAACACAGTTCTTATTTGACGCGATATTAAATACGTCTATGGGATTCAGAACGGGGGTGGAAAACTGCGAACCAGGTAGACAAACAAAGGATGTGTAAATGACGTCAGACTTCGGCGGTCTATAGCCTTCCATGTGTTAGAAGTATCTGCTTCTGTACCTGTCATCCTTTGTACTGTGTAACGATTCCCAGTTGTAAAAGGCTAGGCCTAATTGCCATTCAGGTGTAATAAAGATTTACTCTAGTCTTTACCAACTCTTCACATAATCCAATCAGACACCTCCAATTTCCCAATCTTATTCCCTTGCTTAAGCTGAACAGGAACCAAAATTTAAAAAATGCACGTTATCATCGACAAATGTGTGTATTTCTAAATAGAGTGGGACTTGTTGGCTCACAAAAGCTATGATTCAACAAGCATAGGATTGTCTTTACACGTAATCAATAGACCTAGCATATTTGAGGGCTCAAGTGTAAGGAGCTCAATGGTTAGCCAGCATTTGAAGCCAGTCAGTGAACATTGGGTAGCTAGAGAGCGTTGGGAGCTGGAGACCGACCACTGGCTGCTGCCTGGCCTGCATACCAATTACAATCTGCTAACCAGAAACATGAGGAGATGTTTTGGGGGAAGGTCATTCCTCTGGAATCCAGGGTGACCTGGTGGAAAGGGCCTGTCGCACGCGCGCGTGCACGCACACGCACACGCACACACACACACACACACACACACACACAATTGTGTGTATGTGCATGCAGATCCCTGTACACATGCATGCAGAAATACTCAAGAATACGCACAAACACAGTACTGTGCACGTAGGCTCTCTTTCTCTCTGTCCCTCTCTCTCTCTTTCTCTGTCTCTCTCTCTCTCTCTCTCTCTTTCACCCACACAGCCCCAGGTTAGAGCTATTTATTGTGCAAGCTCCTTGGCCATTTTTCAGTGACACATGTACTGTACAAACAGGGGAACTATCATCATGGTAGATACTATAGACACAGTGGTTTGTGTTTCATAAACACACTGTATGTCCTTCAATTCAATTCCCTCTGTCAGTTTGGCTACACAGTATTTTTACACTCTTTACTGTATACAGTCTACAATCTGATGAGCAAACACGTTGCTTGTGGTCGTCGTGGTACAATCGAATAAGCATAGACAGTCACGGTACAAACATAGACCGTACTGATATGGATAATATAGTGGAGCCAATTCTTGGTGGCCAGTGTGTAGGGCTGGGACATTAACCGCATTACTGCAATACTGGCGGTTGTGTGATGCAAAAATAGCTGATCTATAAGCTCATACATATTGTGTTGCATCACAGTGTACAACTAAGTGGAAATTAGGCATTATAACAACTGCTTGTACAAGGTTTACTGTCAGGTGCAAAATGTCTATTATCATAATAAAAATCATACTAGACCAATACAATAAAATGTGTTTGTGTGTGTGAGTGTATAACACATACAATGTATACATTCGGAACATGAAAACAAACATAATGGTTGCATATTTTACACTGCCTGCCTTTCAATCTGTCTGTCTAACAGTGCACCACGGTGCTTTTGTGTTTGTGTTTGTGTTTGTGTGTGCCTGTGAACCATGCCACGGTCAGGATGTCTGGTTTTACATAGCTGTCCGCTGTGGCCTGATTAACTTTGACAGGCCGCCTCTCAAAACCACCAAGAGGGCACCACACACTCACACACATACTGTACAGGCACACATAGCCACCTCACACACACACACACACACACACACCTGTACACCCACAAACAAAACACATACACACATCCATGCACACACACACACACACACACGCAGATGCCACCCTCCCCCATCCCTCTCACACACAAGTGCCAAGGCAACCAGGGACGGCTCCCAGTAGCCCTGACTCAGCCCTGTTGAGCTTATGATGGCTCCAAAGTATAACTACAGATTCAATCACAGATATCAACGCTCAATACTGTGATTTCCATAAGGGGATATAATTTTTCTAAGATACAGCATCCTAAGCAAGGTGAGGTGCTGCTGGACTAAATCTCTGTTGTTAGTGGTTTTATTATTATAAAAAATAACTTAATTCCAACTGAGTGAATTCTAAAGGGTCATTTATACTTTGTCAAAAAAACATGTTACGTAGTTTGTTTTCATATTGCTCCCATTGATTTTTCCGTCAATATTCGTGCAGCCATGCCAAAATGAGACATATCTCCTCTAACATCTTGTCAAATACCCCACGTAGGAGCACAGGAATTGTTTTCTTTCTCCAAAAGAAAACTTAGATCAAACTGAGACGGAGGTTGTTTTGTGTTTTATGCTTTACTGCAACCAAATTCCTCATCTGGGGCAAATTAAGCCTTAAATGTGAGCTATCATGGCAGGCCAAAAAAGGTAGTTCAACCAGTTACCTCATGGGCCACATCATCATTTTATAAAGTATAAAGTATACAAGAGAGATTGTTCGATGTTGATCTTTCCATACTTATAAAAAAATAAACAAATGTGATATATATTTATTTTTTTAAACAACCAACAACTGAACTAACTTCCTACAGCCTACATATCATTACGTTATTGTGAGTATAACTCTCCCAATCATGTTGGCTGTTCATTGTACCTGTCTTAGAGTTTACACTCTCAGTCTGTGTCTCAGTTTCTGTTATTTAATACAACCTTAACTGGCATGGTGGCAGCGGTGAGATTATTCAGTATGCATGCATGCCTCTCATTTGCTTTCACTTTTACAGGGAAGCTGTCTGACATAGAGGAACGTTGTAATGAAACCGAAACAGTGTTGGTTTGAGGTTGCAGCATGCAAGTTGCATGCTATGACATCTTAAAAAAGCTTCACGAAGTGACTTCGGGTCACGAATGTCGATGTAATTCTGCAACCCCACAGCTGATTGTGTCAACCACACAAGCCGAGGAGAAGGAAAAGACGACCCAAGCATAGGATATGACTAAATACAGGTTTTTTAATGCTATAAAGGTGCATTCAATTAACATATTGTGTGCTATAAATGCACATTTAGTAGCGTAACATAATCGGTGGTAACATGACTAGAGATCATTGCAAACTCAAAATCAATCTTTTGATGTGAGATCATTATATCGATTATCGAACAAGCCTAATACATTATTATCTACTCTAAGTTCAAGTTGTCTGTCGATTTGTCTGTCTGTGTGCCCAAATTATACCCAGAATGTGAACACAGACCAATTTGTGGATCGGGCGGATTGTGCCTAAGTAAGGACATGCACAGTAGAGAGAGATTGAGAAAGACAGAGATGAGAGGGAGAGCGAGAGGGAGATGAGGGGAAGGAAGGAGGGAGGGAAGGAGAGGGAGACAGAGCCTATTTCACTCATGCAATAACCCGGCCAATGCTTAACCTGAATAAGCTGATCGACGCGTTGCTTCGCGGCAGGTTGTCAGCGCCCCACTAGCATTGCAGAGCGTTTTCTGCTTGTGTGTGTCTGTGTGTGTGTATATCAGAGGTCACACTAGGATTCACACGTCTGTGGTTAGTTTAATTGCCGTTAATAATTTACTAGATTTTTTTTTTTGGGGGCTAGTTAAAGTTGCAGGTATGGTGTGTGTGTGATCTCAAATGTGAGCTTACCATAATCACAGTAATCCTTAATCATATTCCATCATATTCAAGGGCTTTTGGAGAGAAATGAGACAGACTCCATAGAGCACTGCAGAGGGGAGGTGTGTGTGTGTCTGTGTCCAGCTGATGCTCGTTGATGCTCGCTAATGTTATATACATCAAGGCAATTATGTTTCTGCACTCATTTTCGGTTTAGGACAAGAATTTTCCTTTTGGTTCTAAAAAACACCGCTTATCAGGGTGAGGAAGGAAGGGGGGTGACATGGGAGGGAGACATGGAGTGAGGGAAGGAGAGGTAGAGAGGGAGAGAGAGATAAGGAGAGCACTTGAAGAAGAGAGAATTTGAAATGTGTGGTTTGTGGTTGTAGTAATAAATTGCCAAGATTATACTTTACCGATTTTTCTTTCCGGAATTATACAGTATTTTCTGGTCTTTGTCATGAAAAAATAAAAAATAAAGAAAGGAACTGCCAAAAACGATAATTACCAACCTAACGCAACCTTTGATTATTTATATATATATATATATATATATATATATATATATATATATATATATATATATATATATATATACTGTATATTGTCCTCTTTGTCAGCTGTCTTCATCATAACAAGATGTTTGTGGTGAGATAAAAGACTCAAGAAATACACACACATGCGCTCACGCACACACGCACGCAATCTACGTGAGGCAGGAAGGAAGAGGGAAACACAGATGACAAATAGCTCACTTCCGCAGGGAGGTGAGGTCTGGCTCTCTGCACTGTATCCTATTTCAACCTGATAGAGGGAATACAGAGAGATACAGACAGAGCAAATGAGATAGTGGGAGGCAGAGGGGAAGAGAGGGAGAATGAGATACAGAAAGAAAACCAGACAAAGAACCTGACAGAGGCAGAGAGAGAGAGTCTGAAACAGAAAGTGAGAAATAGTCATTTTAATCAATTGATACACAAAAATAGAGATGGAGAGAGAAAGAAACCAGAATGGGAAGGACGTACAAAGAAAGAGGTAAAGAGAATGCTAGATTCAATGTTTATGCACTACATATCAGTAGGCTAAATTATGGGTTTTAAATGCCCGCTAGTTTATGCCTATTCTGCGTGCGTTGGTGATTATTGGCAAACAAACATAGGAGCCCGTTAGCTTAGCTGCAGCAGACTGTGCCCCTTCTCATCATCAACAACAGGGGAATGTGCTGTCACTGATAAAGTGGTCCTGCTAGCAGCAGCCACACATAACAGTCATGTCCACTTCAAAATACTGCTCACCACCTACGAGCCACTCAACAACCTGGCTCCCCCCTTACCTCTCTGATCTCCTCCACCCTCATGTCCCCCCCCGCGCTCCCTCAGGACACCAACCTCTGGTGGTCCCCAGGACCAATAGGGCTTTTTCTGTTGCTGCCCCCTCCCTGTGGAATGCACTCCCCAACCGTATCAAAGAAGCCCACACCCTCCCATCCTTCAAAACTGCTCTCGAAGTCAAAACCCACCTCTTTAATATTGCTTACCCCCTTGTTTTACAGTTTTTTTTATAGATTTTACTCTTAAGACTTTCTCCTAATAAAGTTGTAATAAATAAAGTGTGTTATTTTATTTTATCCATCCCCCATGTACTTAGAAAAGCATTTTAGATATGATGTCACCCAACTGACCGGACTGTCACAAAGACAGAGGGAGAGAGAGAAAGAAGTTATATGCAGACACACAAATATAAAAGCAACTTTGAAAAGAAATGGAGGGAGGAGAAAAGGAATAGAGAGAATGAATTAAGAGAGGAGAGGGTGAAAGAGAGAGATAAAAAGAGAGAGCAAGGCCGACTACACAAAACCCTGACCTGCTCTCTACACTGTTCGTAGAAGCATAGACCATCGCTAGGGGAACAACACCTCGCTCACCTATATGACATCCAGGTTAGCGGAGCTGCAGTTAGCGCTACCACAGTTGACTTTTGGAGCAGTGTGTTTTCTCTCGCTCCCTATATCCTCTTTCCCCCTCCCCGTCTTCCTCGCCTCCACTGACACGCTTTCAGCTGTGCTGTTTTTGAACAGTGAAACTATTGTGTGCCTTCAACAGCGAACAATGCATGCTGTTTCGCCGTAGGGCCCCCGAGCACACATTAGCTCACTTTGCCCCTTTTGTCTGCTGCTGAATTCCTGCCGTGTATCTGGTTGCAATGCCAATAAATAACTGCATGTATTCACTTCTTGGTAGGGTCGTGCGGCAAGGGTGGCCTGGCGGTTTGAGTGACTGCCGTGACCTATAAACGGAAGGTCATAGGGTTGTGTCACCCCTTGACTCTGTGAAAGCTTACAGGCTGAATAAGTGTCCTTGAGATGCTACTGTAGCTAACGGTAAAATGTACCTTTATGTAGCTACTTTGAAAAGTGAAATGTCTCTCCATTGGCTGTGCACTTGTGATAATAAAGACTTGAATTTGAACTTGAACAAATAGCTGACAGATGTTAAAAATAAAGACACGTTCTGCAGGTCATAAAAAGCTCCATTACCTCATATCTGTTTACAAGTTGCAGCTTACAATGGGAGGTGCACTATAAGATGTTGTATAACACTAAACATTCAGGTTTGTGTTAATGGGGAAAAGAAAACTTTTTTTATTAACCTGTTTTCTATGTCTTTTATTATTTGTAGATGGCACCTTTTTATTCTGGCCAGGGACAGCAAATGAAAATTATTTAACCCTAGTACATTTAGATTTTAATTCACGTTGAGTAATGTGCAGTGTCCATGTAAAATAAATGAAATAAATTAAAATAATAATAATCATGGTTTAAAATCTGTAAAATGTGGAGCATCAAAATTAACCACTATATTTTTGATGATGATTTATTACAGTATGCGGTATTGTGGTAAATGAAACAGGAGAGACTAATAATATATATATATATAATAATATTAAGCTATATCTGCATTATAGTCAGGAGTGCAATGGCTTTGAGTACGCTGTGGCTAAATACACTATGCTGACGATAACTACAGTGATACTTCATTGCAAAGAGTGCAAGTTCTAATCAAATGATCAGATCAGATGCCTAATATGTATTGAAGCCAACAAATGTTGTGCCAAATGCCAAAATAACACCATCTATATTCATGAATTCCAAAAATATACAACTATTCAGCGAAACCAATAATATAATGAAGATTCTGAGACAGCATTTTTAGACCATTAACATAGATCTTACTGAAAAGAATACTATAACACAAGAGATAAGACGGTGATATATAATCCTAGGCCAGCAAGGTGCATGTGTGTTAAAGCTTGATTTATAATAATAATAATAATAATAATAATAATAACTAATAATAATAATAATAATAATGAACCCAAGGACGCTTTACATCTAAAACAATGAACAACCAACCAAACAACCAAACAAAACAACAGAGAATAGGTGTCTGTTGTTTGCTTCCATGGATCTGCAAAACTCACGGGTGTGTGTAAAAAAGACAAAAAAAAGAAAAACCTTAACATGAGTGGAACTAACCTACAGTAGATGAATTGGCTGAATTCACAATAAAAGGTTTGACATAAGCCATAAGCTTTGTGAAGCCCTCGTCTTCCTACATAGAGATCGGCTGCACATCCGTGTCAATCACTTTGACAATCAACCTGGTCACGCTTCCTTGCCAACGAATGGCTAAAATAGACGATCGCAAACGTGTCGAGATGCGTTGTGAGCTTGTAAGTCATTCTGAAAACGTTTGAACATTTTCGCCTATAATGACCTACCCAAAATATAGATGCCAGATTGAAACTTAAATCTCTCTCTCTCTTTGAAGACACACTTAAAAAAATTACATCTTGTAGGCCTACAAAATAGCTTTTTATTCGCACTGATTACATCAAGATACACAGGGCACACATTCTACCATGACAGTCCAGCTCAGCTTAGCTGGGCTCAGCTGTCTGTCTTTTGAACGTCCCTGGTGCCCTGTGATGGTGGTGTCAATGCAGAGCTTTCTATTTCCAACCCTGCCAACAGACAATACACCAGCACAGGCTGGCCTCTGTCACTCAAAGTCAATATCAACACATACTGTACAGTACACATTATGAATACACAAACACACAGCATAAATACGTTCACATACACAGCATAAATACACTATAAACAAAATACACAATTCAAAGGGCTTTATTGGCATGAGTAATACACACACAGTAAATGCACACGCCCGCACACTGACTAAGCTAATACACAAGCTTGCATACGTGCTCCGGGTGGCATCCCTGCAGCATGGCACACACACACACACACACACACACACACACACACACACACACACACACACACACACACACACACACACACACACACACACACACACACACACACACACACACACACACACACACACACACACACACACACACACACACACACACACAATATAGATATAGTATAATTAGCATAATCACATGATAATTGGTCCTACATACAAGATGATCTCGACACACACATACACAAGGCTCTCCCTCCGGGCTCTGTGTGTGTGTGAGACTGTGTGTGTGTTTTGCTACCCTGATCACCTCCCCCTGTATTGATGAAGCATTGCATTGCGTTGGTTCATGCAGGACACAGGAGTCATACGGGCTCCCAACTGTAATCAACGGCAAATGGTATCTATGACATGCGTGTTCCTGAAACCCCTGGGAGAGTCATTCAAACTGAAGCAGATCTCAGAGGTTAGGATAGTGCTCTTCTTCTCTCTCCACCTCTCTCTCTCTCTTTATACAGTATGTCCCTTTCTCCAAATTCTTTCATCTCTTGCTGTACTAGAGCCCAACTAGTGCCAGATTTTTTAGTCTGATGCCAATTCAATTCAATGGGGCTTCATTGGCATGAGAAAACATACTTTTACATTGCCAAAGCAAAAGTGGAACAAAACAATCAAAACAAAACAATGTATGTACAGTTAAATGGGAATAAATATATGTGTACTGTAAACAGATCTGTGTTACATTGCAACTTAAAGAAAACTATCTTACAAAACCATAAGAATTGTGCATTTGCTGTCAGAAATAGTTAAACATCCAAATAGGAAAGGCTAGCTTGGGATAAACTCTCTCTCGGCCACTATCTCACACACACACACAGTCTTGGCAGGCAGGCAGAGATATTATTATCCAACCTTGGGAATTGTTTCATCAACACCTGGAGCAGTTAAATGAAAATGTTTTTTTCTTTTTTTTTTTTTTTGGGGGGGGGGGGGGGGGGCACACAACAACCTACTGCTGCCAGGAAGCAATTAGACAGGAGCCGCAAACACAAGGAGCAATCTATCCGACATTCACTGTATCCTCTCTCTCTCTCTCTCTCTCCAACTTTCCATCGTGTACCGCCTACACTCATCTATTTCCCCGTTTCTCTCTTTAGTAAAGGGGGGGGGGGTCTTGAGAATAGCATCAGTTTGAAGGAGGAAAGACTGTTCGTTTGACTGACACCAAAGTGTCTCATTAGTAGCACAGATAATGTGGTGTGTTTAGGCGTTGAGACCTCATGAAACAGCACCCAGAGGAAGGTAACATAGCCTCCTCCACGGCTACAGATAGAGGCACACAAGGGAACAGGTTTCTGACACCTACTGTATTCATGGAAAAGGCAGTCATGACTGAGTTGCAGTACTACTGTCACAGAGTCACAGCACTGTCACACACAATTAAGAACAAAATGTAATGAAAAGAATGTGGGAATGCAGTGCAGCATGGTAATGATTTAGAACATGCTGTATCCATATGAATAATGATTCATAACACAATATTCAGCAGTATGATTTTTCAGTAGACTGCCTGTCTGAGGTCAGAGGCAGCCTGCCAAGGACACTGGCACAGATAGATGTTTATAACTTAGGAGTAAGAACCTTGCACACAGTAACTTCACGCACCTTCAGCGCTAGGACCAACAGACAAACTGTATTGAGAGTGCTGCTATTCTTTGATTCTCTAATTATAGATGTTTATCATTATTACTATTATTGCTACTACAATGTCAATGAATTTTACTCTCATGTACCTGTACACAAAATGTAACAATAAAGAAATATTGAAACTTGAAACTGAAGTAAGAGCACACCATCTGCTGCAGTCTGACCTACAGTCTGAAGATTAGATGAATTGGTAACAGATGGAAATAGACTTTATAATGTACATTCATAATGACTTATGATATAAAATCACAACTGGCATTGTGCTCTGTTTGCAATGCATGTGCCTGTGTACACATGCATGTGGGTGAATGTGTGTCTGTGTCTGTGTATGTGAAGGTGTCTATGTGTACCCATACGTGTGAGCATATTCATTTGTGTGTGTGTGTGTGTGTGTGTGTGTGTGTGTGTGTGTGTGTGTGTGTGTGTGTGTGTGTGTGTGTGTGTGTGTGTGTGTGTGTGTGTGTGTGTGTGTGTGTGCGCGCTCCTAGGCTTGGGCAGAATCACGGTATTAGGGCATTTAGCACGGCTGAACCCTGAAAATCGATTATTCGAGTAGTCAGTCAGAGACCCCTCAGGGAAGGGAGATGGAGATTCTCTGATTCAAGCAGTCCTATTTCTATTGAAGCTGTCTTGACACTGGTCGTAAATAAACTAAAGAACGCACAGATTTTGCCTAGTTTTTATGATATGACAACCATGCGGTTGTGACCTACACAAATGTATACAGTGTTGAAGTGTGTTCTTTGACCACCATAGTAGTAGGTGAGTCCTTTTTAGTAGGGATGGGTATTGGCAACAATCTCACGATACGATACGTATCACGATACTTGGGTCACGATACGATTATATTGCGATACGCATCACGATACTTGAGTCGTATCACGATATTGGGATATATTGGGATATATTGGGATATATTGGGATATATTGCGATATATACATATATCACAACTACATATTGTTTATATATACACTACATATTGAGTAGCTGCAGATCTGTGATAGGTTCTTTTAATGTTTTTCATAAAGCCTGTATCTGAAAAAGCACAAAAAAATAAAAAATAAAAAAAATGTTATCGCGATATCGATACTGGAGTATCGATACAGTATCGCGAAATAAAATATCGCGATATGTCGTGATATCGATAATATTGCCCATCCCTACTTTTTAGCGCTACACAACTCTACTACACAACATCTGCATGCAGCCATGCAGACTAATCCATTGTCGACAATTAAAATAAGCCGTCATATGCAGTTGTCTCAACAGATTTATTGATCTTAAATGCTCAAAATGTTGAATGAATCTGTTGCACTTGACTTGATCTTATCGTGGTCTATATCTGCACTGAAATGCATGCAAAATTTGTACAATTAATACAATTTTGTAATATGTTGTCAGAATTCATAATATAAAATGAATAGTCAAATATTCGCATGAAAGTCACGAATCTGATTTTTGTAAAATTGTGACAGTGTTATTTTCAATACGTCAAAAATACAGACACTGCTCTTTCTATCAAACTGATATATTGCCAGATGTAACTTTATTTAATTACCAACCTTTGTAGTATCTTGAGATTAGTCTTCAAGATACTACAAAAAAAGTTTATTATTCACGTCCAACTGCCAGTCAGCCACCACCACCCGGAACAATATCTATAATAACATTGTGGAACAACACAATAAGGTGTAATTTCCTATCGATGTATTTATTAAAACCAACAAGACTTGTCTAAGTAGGTTTACTGCTTATTAGACACACAGCATTGTAGTTTACGCAATGTCATACACTTCTATCACCAACAGCTCAGCTTTTATGGCGTTGTTTCTTTTTACACAAATACCATCATATACCCCGGTGAAATGTCAGCAAGGTATGAAAAACTGGTCAATCCCAGTGTGTGCATGTGTGTCAGTGTGTGTCCGCGTGTTTGCATGTAAATGGTTGAGTGTGCCTACACTGCGTGATTCTCATCTCAATCCAGGCCCCAGGTTAAGCGCTGTAGCAGTGCCTTCCTGTGTGTGTGTGTGTGTGTGTGTGTGTGTGTGTGTGTGTGTGTGTGTGTGTGTGTGTGTGTGTGTGTGTGTGTGTGTGTGTGTGTGTGTGTGTGTGTGTGTGTGTGTGTGTGTGTGTGTGTGTGTGTGTGTCCTCGTTTCAAATGCCCTGACAAAGTGCCTCCCCCACACCCAACCCATCTGAAATGAGCTGTGCAGCCCTGCACGCAAGAGCAGATGCATTTCTCTGCCTTTGATCTACAGGTAAACAAACCCAACCTGTGAAAGAAAAACACACATCCTTAGATCCGCCACGTGCCCTCCATAAATAAGAGAAGAGGAAAATGGAGACCGTGAGAGAACACAGAGAGAGATGGAAGACAGATAAAGAGGGAAGGGAGAAAGATGTCATGGGGGGTGTAGGGGGACGTGAGAAAGAGAGAGGACAGAGGAGTGAAAGAGAGAGGACAGAGGAGTGAAAGGGAGCAGAGAAACGGAGAGAAGACAGAGAGAGAATGTGAGAGGAGGGAGGGTGAGGGAACATATTATTATTGTCTGTATGTTTAGCATTATTCTTTGCTTGGCAGGTTTGCATTACATAGGCCTATCTCCTATTATACTGTACATACCTTGTTATTTCCCCATATACTCTTTGTACCACTCAAACACAGCCACAACATTGACTTGCTTGGACATTTTGCTGACAGAGTCAACGGCAGACAGACAAAACACAGATAGAGAGAAACAGAGACAGACAGGGAGACAGAGAGACAGAGTGACAAACAGAGAGCGAGAGTAGGTATATAATGAGCGCTGTCAGACTAGGCCACAACACAAGTCGTTTAGCCACTGATAAGATCTTGTAAGCCAAGAGCACTTAACAGAGCTGTCATACGCAGCGTGCGCTCATCTGTCCAAATAGTCTTATGCACACGAATGCTTTTCCTCTGTTAGCCATATCTGCATTCCGAAACAAACATTTCTAATGTCAACAAATGCCACCAAAAGCAAAGCGTCTGTATAGTTCACATCCATATGATTCAGATTTGAAAACTGAACACAAAGAGCTGCAAGAGGCAGTGGATTGATGAAAACTGACTGAACAAACTGTAGATGTATGTTTCTGTAATGAGGTCTGTTGAATTGACACAGTGAGCTACACACAGAGCCTGATATATATATATTTTTTAAATACCTCAGGCTCACAAATCTGTTAGTTAAGTTAATTTCTTCGCCAATGTCACCAAGAAAACACAGTTCCCGACCAAATCCCTGTACACTAGTGCTTTATGACTGAAGTAATACTGTGTTTGATGTCAAACAATGAGTTCAGTCTTCGTGACAAGGCACTTTCATTTTAGTGGGAAAATGAAAGTGGCCCCCCCGTTTCATCTTCCGCCTGGGATGACAGGCTACTGTCAGTCAGATAGCGATGGGAATTCACGCAGGAGAGAGATTCTACATTGCATAACACTCTGCTTTTATCCAAGCTCTGTTATCATGGCTGCGGGTTATTGAAGTGGCTGCCAACACTGTCACACTGTATGCTGAACTCCTTATTTGGTTTGTTCACGCCAGAGGCATATAGGCAACATATGCAATGCGCTGACCATGCAACACACCACAGGCTCATTCATGCACATTTGAGGACCATGCATTGATTTATAACCACAGCATTTTTTACCCTAACCACAACGTGCATACATAGCCTCAACGAGAGGACACTAGCGGCCTGCCTGGCTGTTACATATACACTCAGAGGCAGCCGAAGCCCAATGATTCTACCCTCGTATAGGCCTTATTTACGTATCTGTATAATAACATATTTGACTCTTGACCCTGGCAAGAGCCAATGCTCACATGACATGCAAACACACAGTAGGCTAGATTATATTATGGTAATATTTGAAAAAGAGCTGTCTCTAGCAAGTGACTTTTCCTATACATTATCATGTATTTCTCTTGCTTCTATCTTCAAATGCTAAACACCATCATCACAAGTAAAGTGTTCATAAAACAAATTAACACTTGTTTATGCAACAAGTGAATACATAAAAAAAAAAGAATATCAACAAACAATCAGCCTTTTTAAAGACAAGACTGTTGGGACAGAGAGGCCGAGGCAGGCTGTCTCTGGAGTGCAACAGCTATCATATTTTCCTATCTTATTTCATATGGGATCAGCGAGAGCTCTGAGCAAATTATTGCCAACCTTGCTCAGCCCATAAAGCCTATTCCCGCCAGAGCAAGCGTCACTTGCTACTGTAGCTAGCAGAGGAGCATGTTGACAACTGTTGGCGCTAATTGCTTTCACACCGAGAGTGCTTTATGAAACATGCACCGAGACGCAGAGACATGCTCCATACCTCGACTGCGTCTGTGACGAGTCACGGCTGTCACTGACAACACAGCGTAAACAAAAACACACATTAAAGCAAAGGCTGGTGTTTGATCTTCAACATGGATTTAGATTACCTAAGACCTGTGACAGTGATAACTGGGTAGGTTATATTATCTTAACTTGCTTTGTTGAATTGAACAGTTTCAGTACTTGGTGTCATGTTTCCACTTAATAGTAATATGTTCATAATATTCATAATAACTGGAAGCATCTGCACACCACTGACTTTATACGTTTTGTTAATTGCTATACCAAGCATGTCATGTTTTGTTCTGAAGCACTGCTTCACTCAAAAGGTCTGCATATCTCACTGACTCAGTGAGAATTGTCAAGCATGGCTCCTATTCTCAAAAACAAATGTTTGAAATTCACGTCAGATCGTGGAGGAGATGAGATGAGATGAGATGAGATAAGGATAATTCCTTTTAACAGGACGTTCATGAAAGTCCTTGCGGGCTTGTTTCCAATGAGGGCCTGTGAGCAATTAGGGGTTAAGAGTCTTGCTCAGGGACAAATTTCATTTCATCGACACATATGCTGGCGTGGCCTGGAATCGGGCAACCAGGGCCTCTGGCTCACTAACCACTCAGCTATGGCCGCCCCTTAAATGAGATGAGATGAGATGAGATGAGATGAGAGCACTCAAGTCTAGATAAAGATAAAACCGGTTGCTGGGTGTCAAATTGAAATCATCAAAAAAATAGTAGTCGTCAAAGAAATAGTAGGCCAGGTCAAATGTTGTCTTTTTATGACAGTGCATAATGAGACGAGACCCTAAGCACATATTGCATTAAGCTCAATAGGTGCATGGGGATGGGTAGCCCACAGGTTATGTACTGTCTGTGTATTTAAACAACTAGTTTAAACTACGTACCCAGTGGTGTGTTCTAGGTTTTTTCGGAGGGTATACCATAATTATTCCCTGCACACCCAAGACATGCTCGCATGTACTGTATACGCTCACGTATATCCATAAGTCCATGCTATATTATGAATTTTGAATAATAATGTAAGAGAGAAGAGCCAGGGGAAGAAACACGAGATATGAGAAGTAGATTATCTTATTCTACTGTTTGACTTGCAGACATGCTGGATATCAATGTAACCTTAATGCCTAAAAATGTGAAGTGTAACTGTGAACAACGAATGGCATAAAATAGGCTACATGCATGAATGATGGTGGCACGGTTTGAACCAAATCCACACTGAGGGCTTTTCACATGTGTGCACTTCAGGCTCAGTGCATGTGTTGTGGTTCCAGTATTGTGATAATCCTTCATGGGATACTCTCTGGCACTTCCCAACCCCCAACCTGCATACTGACACACGCACACGCACACATACACACAGAGACAGCGCCTTCCTTGGCTGGATATATTTAGGTCATTGGTCGATATCCTGGACAGGTGCACTGTAGAGGTCCAACACTGTGTCTGTGTGTGTCTGTGTGTGTGTGTGTGTGTGTGTGGGTGTGTGTGTGTGTGTGTGTGTGGGGGTGTGTGTGTGTGTGTGTGTGTGTGTGGGGGTGTGTGTGTGTGTGTGTGTGTGTCTGTGTGTCTCTCTGTGTGTGTGTGTCTGTGTGTGTGTGTGTGTGTGTGTGTGTGTGTGTGTGTGTGTGTGTGTGTGTGTGTGTGTGTGTGTGTGTGTGTCTGTCTCCCATTCTGGGGGGAACGCTCACCAAAAAATCAGATCTACAAGCTCACAACATGTTGCAACGCGACACGTTGTGAGTTTGTAGATCGGTTACTTTTGACGAAGAGACTTGGTGTAGATGGAAAAAAAACTGTCCAAGTACATTTGTAACTCAGGTGTGTGTGTGTGTGTGTGTGTGTGTGTGTGTGTGTGTGTGTGTGTGTGTGTGTGTGTGTGTGTGTGTGTGTGTGTGTGTGTGTGTGTGTGTGTGTGTGTGTGTGTGTGTGTGTGTGTGTGTATTTATTATGAGTGGAGGCATTTATGTGCATCTGTGCATGTGCATTTGTGTGTGAGCACCAGTGCACACTGGCAAGCATCCTTGTGCGTGTATCGTATGTGTGTGTCTGCACCTACAGTAAGTTAGCTCACGTGAGTGTGCCTATGTATATGTAGCTGTGCACACGTGGCGTGCACGTGTATACTGTGCTGTACGCGTGTGTGTGTGTGTGGGGGTGTGTGTGTGTGTGGGGGGGTGTGTGTGTGTGACAGAGAGAGCGCAGAGCGCACGTTCATGCTTCAAGCTCCACAGTGTGTGACGGTTCGGTAGCTATGGGGACGTCCTGTTGGCATTAGGAAACCTCTCTCCCTGGGACGTGTTAGCCAATGAGCAGCTGTGCCTCAGGAGGGGCTGTCTTGTTAATTAAACCTGGAGTTGTTTTGTCAGCAACAGCATATGATACACAATGCTGCTATCACTATCGCTGTAAGGAGAAGAAAATGGCAAGGAAGGATTGCGGCAACCCCTGCAAAAAAAGAAAGAAAAAAAAAAGAAAACATGGGCTGTCTGTAGAGCCAAGATGTCTTAATACTGCAATGCTGCTGCAACAACATTAACTGGGAGTGTGTCAGCATCTTCTGTGCTACTTTCAATATGTCTAGACTCTAGACATAATCTGCATTTGAATGAACAAATTTAACGTGTCTGGAGGGTGTATACTACCCTGCTGACCATTCTATGCCAGAACCACTCTGAGGAAAACATAAACTTATTTTGCTCTCTAATAAATGCATACACAACTCATAGTCTGACTTTTACTCTAGGAAACAGTACCGTGTGAGTATACTGTGATATATCAGTCAATATATTTCTGTGTCAGTGTTGCCATAATTGTGATTTTAATGTTTAGTGTTCACACTACAGCAACTGTGCTCAATATCAAATCCATAACCCAGACACCACCCAAACGTAACAGCTTTTTATATGAATGAGAATGAGAAAACGTATATGAATACACAGTGTTTAAAACTGTCCAGATATTTGTAGCGCATCAGTACTGTATTGTGCTGCTTTGTAATTTATGTCTCAACTAATGTCATCAAAACAAATTGAATTCAGTTTTAATTCAAAAAGGCTATAGTGTATATCTCCTTTGGGGAAATAATAATAACTTAATTTGATCATTCAGTGTTTGTAATAAATATAAAAGGATCCTGTCATCATGGACCATTTTGGTACATCCATTGAACAGTTGTTTTGTCATCAATTATTTTCCCTCCATTTGGACAGATATTTCATATTGAAATAAAACACTTCAATCCATTCAAATTGTAAAATGACATGAATACATGTGATTACAAGAATCCTAATTTGTAGGAACACTGACAGCAGTGCTGAATTTTGGCAGAACCAACAGCTGTTGGCAGGGGAAGACAGTGGTGTTTGCATGTTACTGTAACAATAATAGCTCTGAATCTCCATACAGAAGCTAATGAATAAATCATGGGCCTTGAGGCAGATGGGTGTAAATGTGTTTTCATGCCAACTTCACTGGAAAGCTTTAAGAATTGTAAAACTTTCTGATTGGTGTTCAGTGTTTCTCTGACAGCTGACTCTTAATTACAATTGCTACTGCCACATAC
Organism: Gymnoscopelus braueri; assembly: GCF_963280865.1. Classification (NCBI taxonomy): domain Eukaryota; kingdom Metazoa; phylum Chordata; class Actinopteri; order Myctophiformes; family Myctophidae; genus Gymnoscopelus; species Gymnoscopelus braueri. The sequence goes on from NC_137608.1 coordinate 36,921,487, forward strand.
TAAACTAGGTTTATGATACAAATTATCCACAGACAAATGTTATTTGATACCATAAGAAAGAGAGCCGATGGCTTGATATTGCATTGGATATTTTTTTTTACCTTGTGCCTTTAACATCATGATTTCTGTGGAATAGCTGTTGCAGTAGATATAGCGTCACTAATGCCAATTTGTTAAAGAACTAGAAGGAAGCTTATCATGCCTGTTCCCTATATCAGGTAGGAATATCTGGGCATGAGGGAAACAAAAGAGAAACCCCACCTCATACACAGCAACAACTGTGAGGAGCTACAACAAAGTGGTCCTGAGCAAATCAATCATACTCTAACTGCCCTAATGGCACAGGTGGCCATGGCCAATAGCATAACGTTAGTTATCTCCACCAGGTGTGTGTGTGTGTGTGTGTGTGTGTGTGTGTGTGTGTGTGTGTGTGTGTGTGTGTGTGTGTGTGTGTGTGTGTGTGTGTGTGTGTGTGTGTGTGTGTGTGTGTGTGTGTGTCAGTCCACAGGTACCAAAATTCTCTAATATTGTTTTTATCCACCAATGACAACTTATTTAATTAGACAAAATAATGTATAACTGCAGAGATAAGGGATATGCGACCCGTCAAGCTATAATTAATTGAACCAAACTTGCCAATCCCAGAAGGATATGGGATTATTGTGCCGCCAGGCGGAAATAGCCAATCACAGACATGCAGGATGTGATGGCAGTGTTACCGCATGAACAAACGTGACCCCCCATGTTTTACAAGTTCTCCTATTTGAAACAGATAATGCCTGTTGCAGTACATGCCTGCCTCTTACACACACAGTGCCTACTGACGCACACAAAATAAACACAGAGAGACAGAGAGAGCGCATAACAGAGACATGCAAGAAACTCATTATGCCACCAATCCACAACTTCCATTGAGTCATTGCCACAGCACCAGCTCATAATGAGGTCATTTTCAGTTTTTAACACAGGGACAAATTGCGTCACAATTCTGCTAATTCATGCAAAGCATCATGACTTGATCATTCGGACATGATGTATTCAAGAGGCATTTCCTGGGGGGGAGGGGAACATAGTTTAACTTTTCGCTGTCGTCATATGAATATTTCTTAAACTTTGACGGAGCAAGTTAAGTTTATGGAGCGAAACGAAGGAGCGCACACACACACACACACACACACACACACACACACACACACACACACACACACACACACACACACACACACACACACACACACACACACACACACACACACACACACACACACACACAATAGTGTTATTTAACACTTTGGGTCATGATTTCATGGAGAAAGTCAAATGCTAGTGCTGGGCAGAAAACATTGAGGACCATTGAAGTGCTGTTTCTATTTATAAAACGTATTTCTGCCCCAAAATTCAATTTTGTCCTTGACAAGTGGAACTCCACTTAGGCTAACCAACCAAATGAAAATACCCATTTGGAGTGTATATTAAACTAAACAAAAATCACAGGGCAGGATAAAGAATCTCCCCAAACAAATCTGTAAATTCATGTCAAAGCAGATTAACAGACGGATTTTGGATTAACGCAAGGCAGAGAGAGAGAGAGAGAGAGAAAGAGAGAGAGAAAGAGGGATTTACTATGGCCACGTCACTCACACAGCGAGGGAAGCAAATCACACATCTTATTACTATTGTGACAGATGGATAATTGTGTGATTTTATTTACAGCTTGCCTGTTTGATACCTACAGGGAGGGTTAAGCTGTGTTAAGGACTTATAAATATTTCCCTGCTGCTGCTGTCAGGGAAAAGCTATAGTATAGGATCTCCTTAATGACAGGTTTTCAGAATTGAAGATCAGCATGATGGGAATAATGATATAAACATGGTTGGCTGATATTAATAGCCAACAAAATATAAAAACAACAGCCAACATTTTCCAGTTTCAACTATGTGATAAACAACACAATAATTCAGTTACACAACTTAAGAAATAATGTAGAAATGTTGAACCTTTTCTAATCATGCCCACAACAAGTATGGTAGGCATAAGCTATCAAATAGAGAACATTATGGAAATGTTTCCACTTACTTGTTTCCACTTACTTGTGCATACTGCATTACCACCATATGAATGAATGAATGAATATGACTGTCCACAGCCAACATCTACTGTCACTTCAGTACGATGGGGTTTTGAAAAAAGGGTTTAATAATTTCCTCAAATTTTCTAACTTGAAGAGTTTAGAGGAATTCCAGCAAGTAATTGCACTTACAATGTACTGTATAAACAGAGCTTGCAATATGACCGCTATAATATAACCGCTCTCTTTGCGCTGTCTTTCCTGTCTCTCTTCCCTGTGGTGTCCAATAATGCAGTAATGACAATAAAAGGAAATTACCGTACCCCCCCCCCCCCCTCCAACACCGAAAGTCTCACATAAGATTTATCAGTGACAGCAGAGCAGATGTGTTTGTCCTTACAATCCCAGGAATTGTCACCGAATCATTGCTAATACTTTCTAATCATAATAAGGTGGTTGTGACAAGGCAGCTCTGCTTTATTTGCACGGTTGATTTGCACAGGTAGGTAAGCGGCTTTCCCAGAGAAAGTGGGGCTGAGTGGTGCGTGTGTGTGTGTGTGTGTGTGTGTGTGTGTGTGTGTGTGTGTGTGTGTGTGTGTGTGTGTGTGTGTGTGTGTGTGTGTGTGTGTGGTAGCGGAGGTTCAAAGCAAATAAACGCACCATAATCAAATACAGCCGGTGCCACAAATTGCTTTGGGGCTATAATGAAATAGGTTACGGGAGCAGGCGAGACGGGCGCAGCGGATTGAGCCTCATGTCAAGGGAGCGTGATCCCATCAATGCAAAAGCCTGAGTATCACCAGCGTCATGCCAAGTGTGGTTTTGAGTCACCTGTATCCTGCGGGGAACTCCCACACTAAAAGTTCACATGAATAGGTTCTTTTTTTGTACTGCCATAGTCTCTGTGACCAAGAAATCAACGCTTTGTGACACATGAGCTAAACGTCTCCCCAGAATGTCAGGACCTAGAGCTCCAAGGACCAAATGACAGGGACAGACAGCACGGGCAGGATCAAATCTGTGACCTTTCAGAAACAGGACACTAGTACTACTACTACACAGTACACACACTACTCAACCGGACAATCTGCCACCGGGATGAGATCAAAGTGTCTGGGTAGCTGGGTCAGGTATTTTCCGCTTAGATCTTATTTTAACCCAGCACATCACTATCACATGTCAATATCCTCGGGTAGTAGATCTCGCAACTGCTGCTCTTTGACTTTTGGGGCAGTTACAGACGGGTATGTTGACCAGGCAGGCTCAGCCAACCCTGAGAGAACAGGAGATTGATATCAGTGGAGTGTGAAAGAGCAGGGTGGCAGCCCAGTGCTAATGAGACTGTGGCCCCGGCTGTACGGCCCCCGACATAAACACAGCCATGTTGGCCATCCGTCACTTAGAGGAGGTCAAGAGGACCACACACTCACTTGCTTGCTCTCCGCCAACAACACTGTGTGGGCTCATCGGAGCATGATGAGATAGGTCACTTGCCATTGCCCGGTTCAATGGTGCTGTGTCCTCTGGATAATTGATAAGCAATTAGCAGCCAGCACCGTAGGTGATGAGCACCACTCGAGCCCACACTGACAGCAATAGAAGACAAGTGACTGATATGATGAACGCTTGCAAATGTTACTATAGTATACTCAGTACATATCGTAGTAGACTCACTGGTCTACAATGCCATGAGAGGGGCTGCCTTGCAGATTTCAAATAAAAGCCCACTCACCAGAATGTTGAACCTGTGGCCTACTTCTTAAAACTAAATGCCACTGCAGAAAAGTTAAATTGAAACAGAGTTCATGTGAACTGCTTTCTGTGTGACACAAAAGTGAACACTTTACTATGCGTATTTGTGTAATTGTGTGCAGCGACATATTTGTGCCAGACACAAAATCAGCATAAGTTTGTATATGCAATTGTGCACTTAATTGTAACACCGATCCACTGTCATCATTTAACAGCAGAAGACCATTTGCATACAAATCAGACCAATTACCAACAAGTAGCTGACATGCTAGTAGCATCTCATATGGAGCCATATCATGCCTCATTTGTTTGGCCTGGAAACATAAGCTTGTCAGTCGAGTGTAGCATTTCTCCTGTATTCATTGAGAGCTGGTGCAGCACCCTGTAGTGAGACAATCAACACCACTGCTAGGTAAAGTGTGAAATTAAAATGGCAGTTTAAAATTGCCATGTTTCTCTGGAAAAACACAAAGATGCTTGGTGTAATTTGTGACAACAAGTATCACAAGGACATCTTTAGCACTGCAACCTGCACTAGACACTGTTTAGATGGAAGGTTTTTAGTATGATTAAGTACCCAAACAATGTTTTGAGCAATGCAGTCTGGGACAAATCTGGGACAAACACAGATGAATGTGGATGCAGCACTAAAATTACCCATGACAAAAAAAAAGACAAACTTACACTTCCTTTACGGTGCGTAAAGAAACTGCAACATGAAGCCACAGAGGAATACCTAGAGTTTATTCCCCAGATTTCAGGAATTCCCTTGATGTTACGAATTCAACCCATAACTGGGACCAAAAACAAGGACAAATGTGGAACCAAACTACATAAAGCCACAGGGGGAACACTGTGGAGAGAGTTTCCTTGTGTCAGTAGGGCAGGGTGCTTTGTTCCCAGGAGCAGAGCAGAGGCACCAGCATGCTGGCTGGATCATGCCAGTGAAGAGCACTTTGCTGCTGCTGTGACATCCCCAAAGACATCCATAGTCAGCAGCTGTCACAGTATAGAGTGGAATACATGCAGCACCAAGGGCATGCATACTCACACACTATCACTATGTGATAACAGAGCTCCTCGCACTCATGGAAACTGATTTGCCTATGCACACGCACGCACGCACACACACACACACACACACACACACACACACACACACACACACACACACACACACACACACACACACACACACACACACACACAGCGATATTTACAATTCACATTTTGCATACACATTCATATTTCAAAGCACAACATACAGACACATTTGAAGCCGATCTGAAATCGATCAAACTCAGAGCAAGTATGCAATCCAAGTTCACATTCATACAGAAAGTCACACAAGCAGACAAATACACACAAACATAATTTGTATGGACACTCCTTCAGCCCTATCTGCTTTCACACCCAGCATGAAGGGGCCAGGCTAAATGGAACAGCAATATAATTACTGATGACCCAGACTGGCTCAGCCTGTTAACAGATGGAAGGTGGCAAATTGATGACCCACTCCCAGTTACGGAATCGCCCATTCAACCTTTTGTGTAAGTGTCCATATGAGCCAATATACAACATTCTCCACACAAGTAATAGTGGCATTGCTAACACTGGCAACGTGCTAATGTAGTTCATTCTACATTAGCTAACGATGTATTGCTGTAGCCACTATATACAATCTGTACCTCTTACTGTATTCTGCATTGCAGAATCACTGCTGCACTTTCACTATATCCCAAAGAAGAATTATTGTTTCCAGTTACAATGGCTCATCTGCTACCTAGTTGGGTGACAAATACCAGTTTTTCACTATACCGTTTTTATCGCTACAGCAAATCATTCTTGAGCTTAAGCTCAAGAATGATTTGCTGTAGTGATGCATGAATGATGCAGGGTAAATGCAGGAAGGGAGACCCCTCCAGTGGCTCCCAATGTATGCAACACTAATGTATTATAGATGCAGGCAAGGTGTGTGTGTGTGTGTGTGTGTGTGTGTGTGTGTGTGTGTGTGTGTGTGTGTGTGTGTGTGTGTGTGTGTGTGTGTGTGTGTGTGTGTGTGTGTGTGTGTGTGTGAGAGAGAAAGAGAGAGAGTGACAAGTAGCAATTGTGGTAAATTGGTGATGCAGCCTACATGGGGAGGAGAAAGGTCAGAGAAATGAAGGGGCCCGTGGTTTGAACTATGACCTTTTAAGTGGTGTAACCATGTTACAATACATTGACCCCAGAGGTTCTGTATTATGGCAGTGGCTACGGTTATTAAAGGTACTTATTAACATAAACACTGCTACTGCTGTTATTAAAGCTAAGCGGTACTTTGAGTATCAGGGCTGGAAAGTAGGACAACCTCGGCCTTGTCATTTGTCCTGAAGGGAAGAATGTTTTAGTTGTCATTGGGAACGTAGGCTAATGGGATTAAAGAGATGACAGAATTGTCTCATAGGGGAATGTAAACCATCCGAGACAGACTCAGCATCAAAAAGAAAAAGAGGTTGATAAAGTAAAGAGTTATAATAGCAACAACACCCCATGGTGCCGGCCACAGATATATTATGACTGATGCAAGACACATGATGGTCACAGAGTAAAGATATCAGCAGTGCAATGACAACTTGGCCAATAAAAACGTCTAATGTCCCATCCATCCCTTTAGCCATGGAGAGCACTCCAACCAACAACCAACGGCAACAACCACAACAAGCACCAGCAAACATCCGATTGAAATCAAAGCTTAGAACTTAGATAAATGCAAACAAAAGAGTCATGTTCGGGCATAATGAACATGATGCTTAGATGGCTTACCTCCAGGCAGTCCAGGCTTGTGAAACTGGCTATAGCAAATCCATCAATGATATCTTCTTCTTGAGAGCTGGATTCTCGTCTCTTTCGCCGAGGGGGGCGACAGGCTCTGGCTGAGGGTCTGGCTGAGGCTGTGGAGTGTGGAGGCTTTTTCCCGTTCAGGGAGGCGGCGGCATCATCTCCACCGGGACTTTGCTCTCTGTCGGAGCAAGACGAATTCTGGTTCGGACTGCGGGCATCTTTGCCACTGGCCTCCCGCCGCCGGACCCTCTCCCGTTTGGACCGGGATCTCCGACTTTGCTTCAATTTGACATCCATTTTATTTTTTTGGAAATGTTGCAACAACAACAAAAATCACTCTTAAAAACCAACCTAATCTATCTGCTCCCTCTCTCTCTCTATCTCCCTGTGCGGTCAACCAAAATAACACACTGACTGGCGTGAGGCTACGCTCTGACAAGACGACAGGGTGTGTGTTATAAATAACACAATTATAAGCTAATAACACTCGAGGAATGACCTTGACTATAAACCTCTCGAGTCTCTTACAAATAAATGTCCCAAGTATCCCATACTGAGCGAGAAAAAGCGACGCGAATCCTCCCTGTTAATTTATCAACGATCAGCCACACCACGTCGAACGCGTCCTTCTTCCTTAAAGCAGGTGCAAAAACGGCCAAATAGTTACAAATCGTACAATTCCACTCGCGGTGCAACTTTGTTGCATTGTAATAACAACACAAACGTTACCCAGGCTAGCTGCTGCATACCGCAGACGGCGGAGAGAAATCGTGTCGCTGCCCGTTGTTTTCCGCCAGCCGATCCATGATTCCGCTGTCAAAATAACAAGCTTTGGATTCTATCCGTCAAAAACACTCACGAACCCGTTAAAGCACTAATCGATCACGATCGTTATAGACGAGAGAATTATAACCAGCACTGACAAGTTTCAACGCAAAGCCATATTCCCTCTATGACAAGTTCCACCGTGAAACGAGGGGCAGGGATCCCAAGTCTGGAGCTACTTATGCGCAATATTTTTTTTCTCTAAATGGTCCGATCGGTCCAAAAAGGACAACCGTTCGCCGTGTAATCAAACTCCATTACGTGTGTGAGCGGTCTGTTCCATGTTGAATAACGTTAAGTTTCGGATAAATCCACTCTATGAATCGGTCCACGGTTGCTCAGTTGCTCGTGGCTCATCGTGTTTTCTCTTCGCATAATAAGGCTTTGATAAGTGTCCTTAAAGCGACAGGAGTGATTAAAATCTCCCCTGCCCTCTTATCCCCCTTCATCCGAAATTAAGAGAACACTAAAAGCTTCACAGATCCCACGCAACTGACGTATTTCCGCCACCCTGCAATTTACCCTAGGAAGGAAGCCAATGTAAAAATAATCATTTTCTCACAGTCTCGGCTACACTTTGCCACAAAGCACTATTTTTGTGTCTGTGTCTGTCAGAGGCGATGCCTCATCATGTCATTTCCACGCTGACGTTCCGCTGTCAGCAATAGAAATGGTGGGTGCACAGTCATCTGTCAGATTTTGACAGCTTCCCAGTATGACCACACTGGCATTAGCTATTATCACCTCCTGCTCTGCTTTCTATGTTCAAATGATGTAGTGTAACTGGCTGCTGGAATGTTTTTCCAGGAGGTGGACATTTCCACACCTTTTAAAATCCATTCATAAACCTATTTGTGAGATGTCAGATTTGCAGCACAACATTATGGCATTTGATCAACTTCTATTTTTTTTCCTGCAAAGTGACAAATCAGTATAGATTTTTGCATGAATAGAGCCTCTAACTCTGGCAGTCAAGCTTGCCTTTATACTTAATCATAGCAGTGTCACTTTCTGAAAATTGGTTATTTTCAGGGGGAAAAAAACTAGTTATTTTCAGTGAGTGACAAAGTATAATTTATAGGTTTTAATGCCATGCACTACCTACTGGGCTACACAATGAATGGAGCCCCTATAACCAGTGTGTCAATGTCATGCCCTACCCACTCCTACATTTCCTCAATGAGAATTATGTCCTGAGCAAATCCCAAAATGGCTTTTTACAAACTTATCATACAAGACACCATATTTTCACCCCGTAACTGACAACCAAATAAACAGAAACAAAAGCCATTCAATTTGGCACAATGGTCAGCTGTACTCAATGTACAACAAGTTGCTGTTAAGATTGGCAAAAGAAACACACACAAAATTATTTCCCCAAAGCCAGGGGGTAAGACAGTAATAATAAATCAATGAATTGGCAAAGACAGCTTGAAAACAGTCTACAGCACCTGGCATCCCACCGGTAGACAGAGAAGTCAAATACCTACTGTTTGCAGATTATGTATTGCTTCTGTCTCCAACCAAAGAAGGACTATCACAGCACTATCATCTTTTGCACCAATTGACCCAGACCTGGGCCTTGTGAATCTAACCCAGACCAATACATATTATATATATAAAAAAGACCCAGCCTCCAGCACCACAATTACACATTCTTTATAGATACAATTGCCCTAGAACTTACCAAAATTCTACATACCTAAAACCTTTGCCTAAATATCCACACACAGGTAAAATTCAATTAAATATGTCATTACATTTTATGCCAAATCACAACAGTTGTGTCAAGACTAACATCTGACTTCAACAAAGCTATGAACAACCTGAGAGACAAGGCAAGAAGGGCTTTATAAACCACAGAAACATCAAGTTCGACATCCCACTTCAACTCTGGCTCAAAATACTGAACTCTGTTGGAAGAAAATTGCACCGAATTGAGACACCCAAAATCCACGTCCAACTGAAAACACCAATTAATACACATAGAGCAGAATTAGGATGATACCCACCAGTTATCAAAATTCAAAAGAGAGCTTGTAATCACCTAAAGGAAAGGGACCCTGACACACTCCCCATAACAAAGCCCTCACCTAGCGAGACTCTAGAGAGATGCCCCCTCAGCCAGCGCAGCTGGTTCTGGCTCTCAGTTCACAAACACAAGCAGAGTAACCAGACACAAACTCCACTAGAATAAACCAAATTGATCTAAACAGGAATCCTTGCAGACTCAGTGATCACAGCCTCACCATTGACAGAGGTCACCACGAGCAGACTCCCAAGAGAAGACAGACTGTGCACCCATTGCATGAAATGAGGTGGAAACCGAGCTGCCAACTGTACCAAAACATCAGAGACACATAATGTATGTACCACAGATTATCAAAAACATCCAACATCCAACACCCAAAACTATTTTTGAAAAAATGACTTATAACATGTTTTTGTGTTATAAGCATACAAACATGTACATTAAAGTGCGAACACAACTGCAAGATTTGTGAGCTGTTGTGACAGGAAAAGGACATCCAAATGAATACACAGTCAACCATCTATATTCTGTGTATTCTACACTATCTGCGCTGTGCTGATCTCGGTACAGATCCTATGCTATTTGCATTTTACGTTATCTTCACTTATCTGTGTGTATGTGTGTGTGTGTGTGTGTGTGTGTGTGTGTGTGTGTGTGTGTGTGTGTGTGTGTGTGTGTGTGTGTGTGTGTGTGTGTGTGTGTGTGTGTGTGTGTGTGTGTGTGTGTGTGTGTGTGTGTATGTGTGTGTGTGTGTGTGTGTGTGTGTGTGTGTGTGTGTGTGTGTGTGTGCGTGTGCGCGTGTACGTGTACTGTACGTGTGCGTGAGTGGGTGCATGCGTGCGTGCGTGTGTGTTAGCGATTTAATGAATAATCTCCTACCATTTCTACTCAATTAAATAATAATAATTCAATTGCCTTCCTGTGTGGGCTGCTGTGTTGCATGGGGTCAATTATAGTACCAATGCTAAGATAATAAACAATGACTCTTGAGTTGAGCAGGTATATAGGAGAGGACAGGCAGTCAGATAGAATCAGAGAAACTCCTGACCTGCACACTGTCTCATATTTCCTATATTGTTTAAATAATATAGGTATTTATAGGAAGCCCATTGTGCTCATATTTTGTATGCCATTCGCAACTTAATGTAATGTTAATTTACAGAGTAACAATTAAGATGAGACAGAGAGGGAATGACAATTTTGACTCAGATTGATAGAAGTACATTGTGTATCTTTTCAGCCAGAACAACATTAATCTAATGTGAAAGGCAAACTATACATTAAGCATTCATTTGAATTTTATCCATTTATCAGATGCTGTGTTCCAGAGCAGCCCTAACAGCCCTCTTAGTTAAGGACACATATTGATGGACAGATGACTTGATAGGCTTAAATTGTATATCTCCCAGTCCCATTTTTTGCACTCAAGAGGGACATCAAAATCTGGTAGACTATGCAGAATTAATACTTTTAATTAAAAAGAGACTTATTTGCAGTAGTAACGTTAAAGTTACAAGATTCAGACAGAATTAATTATAAAGTTCTGATTTCACGCAAGTTCTGTGCACCTGCAAAGGAACACATCAAAATGCAAAAAGTAACTTTTTTATGCAAATTGAGCAGGCTGCAGGTGCACTGGAGAATGTCTCGTTAAATTGTTCAGAGTACTGTGAATGATTAAACCAGGGAAAGAGCAATATGAGCAAATGCACTAACACTTGTATGATTATGCTCTCTCAGGTTACACACTGACATCTAATACCCATTTACAAAACTGTAGTTAGTTATTTATGAGTTTATTGCTGGTTACATTTCAGTGACCTGACCATAACTAGCTTGTAATAGCTGTGTGAAGCGCAGACCAAAATGCTGCTGGTGGTTATCAATGCTCAAATCCATACTCACATCAGACCAGTTTAGGATGCTATCACAATTGCTTTATAGAAAGAAAGAAAGAAAGAAAGAAAGAAAGAAAGAAAGAAAGAAAGAAAGAAAGAAAGAAAGAAAGAGAACTTGCTCATGTGTGACACTTTCACTGCACTGCAGCATGTTCTTCAAATATAGTCATGCAACCAGAGGTACAGGTTGCACATTTCTAAGAGTGTCACTCAGATATTCAGTGTGTAAATTCCAGATGTGCGTGAGTGCGTGCGTGTGTGCGTGCGTGCGTGCGTCGGTGCGTCGGTGCATCGGTGCGTGCGTGCGAGATTTGAGTGCAACCAGTTTGGTGACACTTTGAATCTTTTGGGGGAAAACAGACCTCTTTTGTAGAATGTAACTCCAGATCATATTGGGGTTACTTTAACCTCCATAAACCACTGCTCATAAACGCTTCACTGTTTGAGCAGCTTTCAAAGAACTTAATTCAGTAAGGAGATTAAATAAGAGGTGGTATTGGGGGGGATACAGGTATGGAGAGAAGGCCATGGAGGAGAGGGAAAGAGATTACTTCTGTTTCTTCCATCCTACCATTTGCTGGGAGCTTAATCCACAGCTACAGCCTGCAAGCTCCCACACATCTCTGGTCATTCACACAGAAGTCTCTTTGAAATGCTTAGCTGTGGCTGGCTGGCTTGCTGGCTGCTGTGGGTGGCTTGAGGGTAGTGTAAGCTAAAGGGTGGGAGACAACCTATCAATCTGTCTTTATTTTCTGTTGTCTAAGCAGGCAGAATTGTCTTTTCTTTACTTTGACACCTTGACACAGTAAAATCTTCATGACCCGGGCCATGACAGGGTGAAGCGTCGTGAGGTTGTTGATGTGCTATTTTCACTATTTTGAAAAATAATGAATCAGAATCAGCTTTTGTCACATCACAGGTTTACAGAAGTAAAAAAAAGTGGGTGAAATTCATTTTTGTGCAAGTTCTATCGTTTTGTTATTTCCATAGAAAAAAGGAAAGGGGAAAGAAGAAGCAGGGGCAAGGGGGAAGATCAATCAAAGAAACAAACTACAAATTAATTACATATTTACACCTGAGGTAAGATATAAAGGTGCGTGAGCATAGCAGCAGATGTAAACTGTATACAGGAACTATCGATGTTAGTTAAGGTGCGAGAAAAACACAAAAATGTGAAATGTGAAATGTGTAACGTTTTGTAAATGTCTTTGAGAATCTTTTGGCATTTGTTTTTAGATTTTAGTCTATAATTAAATGCCTAAAATAGGCACACCAGAGTTAATGTGGTAAAAACCAGGTTCAAGGTTTCTTTTTTATGTCTGGGTGTTCTGTGACTGAGGGTCTGTGTATTGTGTATAGCACAGTCATGGCATAGAAATGTGAGACATGAAGGTCTATATTCTTCTAAAGAATATAGACCTGCAGAAATCAATAGGTTTCATGCAGCACTGATTAAAGGACATGCATTTTCACAATATTGGCTATGAAGAAAATACATTCCATCTCTCTCATGGCATGAGTTTATGGTTTACTTTTTTTGTCTTGTTTGTTTGTTTGTTTGGCTGACATATGGCTGACATATGGCTGACATATAAAATAGGTCATGAACTGGATTTGAACCCATAACATCAGAACGATGGTTACGTATGTAACCACGGTTATGTGAGCGATTGGATCACTCCAATATGATATAGGCACCCTAGAACACCGTAAGACGATTGGAGAGATCCAATCGCTCACATAACCATGGTTACATACGTAACATACGCCTCAAGCAAGGCAACCACTTGTTGTTCGAGGCGGTCCAAGTCCTCCGCCTCCTGGCGTTTATGAGGGGGGGCACCCAGAGCAGCCTTGGGGGGACCCCGTCGTCGGTCAGAAAACTGCTGACTGCTCTGCGGACATGCGGACACCACAAGTCAGGCAGACAAAAGCCATCGTGACACAATACACACCAAGTGATTTATAAACGTGTAAGGCCTGCAAAGCGTGGAAAAAACAACAGGGTAAATCCCTTTGTATACTTCCCACACCCGCTGTATATACTTCCCACACCCGCTGTATATACTGTCACTCACCTGTTTTTCTTGGCCGTGGCCTTATACAGGGAGGATATAGTGTCCCTACAACTCAAATGTGTACGCCGCTCGCTAGGTCGAGAAGGCTCAGACCTGTTCACGTGGAACGAACAAGGGTAACACAAAAAGCACACCTATGGTCGGGTTCACTCGCTGGGGTTAGAGGGATCTCATAAACTGCTCACCCGGAGCGCACAAGTCTGTGATTAACAAGTCGGCACGGCCGCGTAAGGAGAAAACACGCAAGCACGTGTGTGTGTTTCAACTCTGGGAAAAACTGCAAAGCCGCCTAAGCTAAATACACACAGCTTCCCACAAACTTGTTACAGGGTAGGCACAGTCCCCAATCCAAGACAACCGGGAGGGTTTCAGTAAACAGGACGAAAACGCACACCCCCGTACACGGATGAATTGAGGGATATCTCATATTGGAGTGATCCAATATAGCGCTACATAACTATATCTGTGCCTATATGGCATGTGGGCAAACAGTTAAATCAACATTGATTTACAATGTAGAATACCATTTAAATACAACCCTTTCCTACATTCATAATTGAAATAGATACTACCGTAATAATGAATCAGCACTTTCACCTGAATTCACCCATAGTCTATTTCACAGAGACAAGTGGTTTTAATTATTAATCATTCAGTAAATGATAGCATCTGAAAACAAAGTAGGGAAATGGAGAGGATGGAAGCATATTATCTGGCCAATAACATTAAACTTTGGATGACAGATTGGCCTTAGAGAGAGTGTAACAAGAATCTAGAAGGCCCAAGGTTCAATCCCATGTGGTTTCCCTCCCTGTATAAGTGACTTCCAGCAACAGATTGAAACCTCAGCAGCTCTAATATATGAGAATCAGGATTAAGTAGAAATACTGGGTTCAAATTATGTGCAAATCATATTAAGTTTTATTTGCAAGGCGATAAAAGACAATGCTAGAAAATAAAAGCCCTTGGCTTTCAAATATGATCTCACATCCAAGCAAATTAAAGAATACGTTTATCATTTATGCATTAAATGTATGACAGTACAGCATGCTTATATGAAAACTGCCTAGATACAGTTTCGATAGAGTCGATGGGTTATGACTTAAGACTTCTCTATTTAATGCTTGATCACAGTGTAATTACTTATTAATGGAAGTGTTAATATTTAGTACTTTGTCAATTACTTGACCTATGATCCTTGATCATTCTTTGATCATTATTTTTTTTAATCTTATGCAATCTCTGTATCTGTCTGTCTACCTGTGTTCCTTTTATGGCCATACTGTATATGGAGATCTCTGTATCTGTCAGTCCTTGTCCCCTTTATGCCCATATATGAGATCCCTGATGTCATCAGTATATATACCCATATATTGGAATGCCCATATATGGACATATTGGTTGGATCGGCAGTTCTGGACAACTGGATATCCGAACTACTCGACAGCGGGCAATGCACTCCCTCGAGTCCTTGCCGCTGCGCACACCGAGTTTGAAGTTGGTCGGTCCCATATACGCACATGACCATATATGGGCATCCCTTAAGCCGATTTTAATATAAGAAGAAGATATTTTCTCCATAATGGATATCTCATTCTCAAAATAAATTATTCATCGTACGCCACCGGGCTCAGTAGAGTGCAATCCATTGGAAAGCAAATGCTTTTGTTACAGGCTTTTTTATATGGAGTGGCTGGATTATTATGAGTGAGACATCTCAATTTTCTGTCACATACTGTCACAGAGGAATTACTGCAAGGAGGACCTAAGTCTGGGGCAATATGCCTATAGCTGCTCTGAGCTGCCTCTGTGACATATCATGGAGTAATTCAACTAGTTTGGTGGCAATTTACAGGCAGACTCAACAAGAAAAGCCCC
The DNA here is from genome assembly GCF_963280865.1 of Gymnoscopelus braueri. Taxonomy (NCBI): domain Eukaryota; kingdom Metazoa; phylum Chordata; class Actinopteri; order Myctophiformes; family Myctophidae; genus Gymnoscopelus; species Gymnoscopelus braueri. The sequence goes on from NC_137608.1 coordinate 36,936,838, forward strand.
ATGCCTGGGGGCTTCAGGCAACAAGCAGTCTCTGGGGAGACCATGGCTTGCTATAGGATTGTCTGGGCTAGGCCCTGCAAACTGCAACATGAAAAATTAACCTGCTCTCTCTCACACACGCACACACGCGCACACACACACACACACACACACACACACACACACACACACACACACACACACACACACACACACACACACACACACACACACACACACACACACACACACACACACACACACACACACACACACACATTACCCATCTGCCCTGTCTCAAAACCTGCTTACTCATTCCCTTCAGCTCCTGCTCTCCATCTCTTTTTCTTTATCTCTCTGTCTCTTTCTTGTTTTCTCATGTCCTACCCCCCTTTATCTCTTGCCTCTGCTCTCCATCTCTCTAGCTTTCTCTCTCTTGTTTTCTTAGTTTAGCACTTCCTCGCACCCTCCACCTCTCATCCCTCTATCCCTTTTTCCCATTACTTGCACTCAATTTCACTCTCCATCTCATGCTCTCTCTCTCATACAAGTCCTGTCTCTTTCTCTCACTGCCTCTCACTGTCTTGTTCTGTTTGCTAGTTTCTTTGCGTAGATCTATCACACAGTCAATGTTCCACAGCTTTTCTTCAAAGACAGGATCCCTTTGTTTCATGTAAGGTTATTAATAGACTCTCGGATGTATTCACGTCAGCTATTGTGAGTGTAACATAAACATGTCCTCTGTCACTGCAACCGTGAGTGGAATACCGACAAACCATTCTGTTGTATGTTGTCACTAAAGTCAAATGAAAGGCTGCGGTCAATGTGACCATTAAATGTCATCGAGGTTAAGCCATTTGCTTCCGGAACCACATACTCCTTCTGGCCTTGGATTGTCTCCCTCCTGTTCCTTCCCCATGTTTTCTCCCTCTCAGATTGCCAACTATCTGTCTCAAAATAGATGAACACAGAGAAGAAGAGTACTGCCTATTGTCTGTTTTTAAACAATGAAAGACCAGATCACAGGGTATCCTGCTAGTTCAGCGAAGTTAGTGCACATCACTATACCACATGAGCGGGCACATTCTTACATGTGCTGTAGCATCATGTTGAAATGCAGGAAATGACCTATGTTTGTCACCCACCATCTCCTCTCTACTCACTTTTCAGTGCTGTCATTCCATGTAGAAGTGCTTTAAAAAGGAGGTGACAAGAAAAAATTTGCAGAGCAACAGATAGCATAGACAGCAAGGTGTCAATAATTCAACGGGAGTAGAGGTTGTAAATCTAAGCGCCTTCGGATGTTTCCATCCGCAAGGGAACAAAGTTTAATCAAACAGAGAGATTGGCCCCAGAGCGATGGGTGAGTGTGTGTGTGAGAGAGGAGAAGAAACGAGCTGAATTTATTGGCAGCTCTTTCAAACCAGCACTTTGGTTTTTATTACCAGCATCATTCAGGGTGAAATTAGTAATGTGACCTGCTATTTTAGAGAAGTTAAGAGATTGATGTGGATAAATGTCACGTTAAATGTCATCGTACAACAAAGTACGCTAGAATGTTGAATTAATGCAAGCCACCAAGGAACCTGGAACCTGTTATATTCTCCCCTCGTTGTCTTATTTAACTTTGAGTGTCCTTCATTCAAAGTCTCACATTTCTGGTGCCGCTTTTGAGTGAAATGCTGTAATGGGTTTTATTGATCCTTGTTGCCTGGTGCTCTTGCTGTTTAGTAACATTGTTCTCTCTCTTCTTCTCTAACATTGACATAAATTATGACAGCACAGCTTTTCATAAAACATCTCTTAAAAGGCAGTCAATATTTATCCGGAGGTGCTCTTCGATTTCTGACAGCTGAGGGATAATCAACATCATTTGTACTGAATGATGATGATATTTAACACAATAAGGGCTGTACACACATCAGCCAAAAGTTTACACAGTGGTAGGGCTGAATCACTATCTACAGTTAATAATTATAGACTATTTGCATATGATGTAATATTGTATTATAATAATGTAATGCAATTTTTGTCCCATGCTGTCGTCACAGCTGAGACTTTGCCTCATTGATAATATGAGCGGTGTTTTGGACTTTATGGACAGATTTCTGATATAATTTTGCTGTTGTTAATGTGGATCTCGGATGAATGGTTAAGGATTGTTTTACAAACAAAAATTCTCTGTGAGTGAAAGATATCACTATACTTGGGTGTAGTACTCCTTTACACATACCGGGTGCACATACCTGGGTGAGGAAGGGTCTAATCCTTCAAATCAAATGTTATAGAGTGTAAATCTACAAGATTGAGTGACCGCTGCAATGTGTGCCTTGAATGAGAGCTGACGGAAATAGTGAGATCCTGCATGGGAAGAAGATAAGCTCTGTCTTGTCTCAGTTCATATTGAGGTGGTGAGAACTGAGAAGACATCCACTGTGAGATGTCAGCCAGACATGTAGCGATCCACTCTTCCACCTGAGTGGCGGGGGGGGGGTGTACTGACCGTTTTGACTTGTATTTCTAGGTGGAATGAACTCGTTCTCATGCTATTCATAAAAAATGTGGAATGCCCTACCAAAAGGAGTAAAGGAGTGTAAAACCCTACTCACTTTCAAAACTGCCCTAAAGATACACCTTCAGGAGGCTGCAATTCGAAAATGGCCCCTGTCTAAGTCTTAACCTACCCCCCCCCACCCCCCCCCCCTCTTTCATTTTCTTCTTTTGTATATATTTTTTTCTCTCTTCATACCAGTAACCTGAAAGCTGATTGTATGACATTCTGTATAGTAGTGTGTATATCTGTCTGTCTCCTATATGTCATCATGATTTGTGTGCACAGGGTTCTCATCTTAAAAAAATCACACCCTGTGTGAAGTGGGCGGTGTCTTGCTAGCTAATCACAATACTGAATGGAGTCGATCAATCATGTACAAAGGATAAATACATTTATTGAAACACTCTTTATGATGGACAAAACCATAACTTGAAAAAAACCAAATTTTGGTTTTTTTCAAGTTATGGTTGCTTATATAGGGCTATGCACATGTGTCATGTGACACTGGCCAATCACAGTCCTGAATAGGCTGTGATTGGCCAATCACAGCGCAGGATAATTCTACTAATTTCCTGGGCCCAGATCACAGCGCAGGAGTTAGTACATTTTTCCAAATCTCACTTATAGGGGCGGTTTCACCGCCCAAAAGCTACGTGCTTAATGAGTCTTCCAGTTTAGTAGACCTTGTATTGTGATTTGTACTTCCATGTACTGTGATTCTCATGTCTTACTAAATAAAAGTACATCAATCAATCAATCAATCAATCCCTGTTTTCATTTTTAGTGGTGCCAGCCGTTTAACAACAGTTACCATCAGAATAAACATAAAAACATTTATTCATATTGCGGGGCATGGCATTTCTCTCTCAAAATTACAACCTTTCTGTGAATACATGGGGTCCGTCAGACAGAGTCAGACGGACCCCATGCCACTGATAGCTCAATCTCATTGTAATTAAGACATTCAATAGAAATTCAATTTATTTTAATGCCACTACGTCTCCCATGCAAACCGCTAGCCTAGCCACTTAGCCGGCTCTGCTCTGCCGAGGCTCCTTCTGATCAGCACAACTGATTTTTGTCTCCGCCAGGCCGAAAGGCATGGCGAGAGAGTATGTTTTGCCCCCTGTCCGTCCGTCCGTGTGTGTGTGTCCGTGTGTCCGTGTGTGTGTGTCCGTCTGTGAACAGCTAATCTCCGGCACCGTTGGCTTGATCGCAGCGAAACTGTGCACACACACTCCCTGGATGCCAATTCAGAACCTCTGCCCCAAATTTTTCACATGGGCCTGTTATAGCGCCACCAGGAGGCCGCTTTTTCTAAAACACATTTCTTGACAGTACTCCTACAGATTTTGTCCAAACATCACGCAAATCGGTACACAGTATCTCTATAGTCATTAAACAAAAGTGTTATTTCAGATTTTTCATATTCCATCCTGATTGGCTAAAAATGGCTTCCAAAGTTTGCAGGAGTGCTCCGTTTTGAACAAAATGCCTCAAATCATGATCACAGCATGCAATTTCCCTGAAATTCTGCACGCACATTCCCACTAGGCCGAGGACGAAATGCCACTTCAAATCAGCCTCATGGTGGCGCTATAACAGGCCGATTCATGTTTTTACCTATAACTGCACCGATCTGTATAAAACTTTGTATGCACACTCCCTAGAGGCCAAGGAAAAACCTTTGCCCTGCATTTTTCACATCTGGCTTTTATAGCGTCACCAAGAGGCCGACTTATGTAAAACAATTTGTTTTATATTACTCCTTCCCATTTTATCCAAATTTCACGCAAATCGGTACACATGATCTCTATAGTCATGTGATCAAGACGGATCTGTTTGATTTTTCATATTCCACCCTGATTGACTAAGATTAACATCTAGTAGTGCCTTGTTTGGAACAAAATGCCGCAAATCATGAACGCAGCGTCTGATTGCGGTGAAACTTTCCACGCACATTCAAACTATGTTGAAGAACAAATGCCACCCTTTTAACATTGGCCTGTTGTAGCGCCACCAGCAGGTCAAATTTAGCAAAACACATTTTTAGAACAAAATGCCTCAAATCATGAATGCGGTGTCCCATTGCTGTGCACGGCCTAGGAAGAAATGGCACCCTTTTCACATTGGCCTGTTATAGTGCCACCAGGAGGCCAAAATAACCTACCTGACCTGGCGGAGACCTGTGCTCCGAGGAGCACTTTTTCTAGTTATATTTTGATTAGTTTCATTTGAAAACGGCTAGGTGTGCTGCACGTTTGAGCACGGATATAGAGCCTACATATGTATGTATGTATGTATGTATGTATGTATGTATGTATGTATGTATGTATGTATGTATGTATGTATGTATGTACAGTATAAGCACGGCATAAACAGTTGCAGCTGATTGGAACACAAAGATGCAACCAATTACACTAATTAAACACAAATAGGAGACTTAAAGACATGCACACACAAGTGAAGCACGCATGTGTGCACACGCACACGCACACGCACACGCACACACACACACACACACACCCAACACAGTCAGCACACACATCAAATATAGTAGTACTGTCTGATTACCAGCACCCACACGTCAACAGAGTAAAACCGTCTGAATACCAGCGCCCACACATCAAATAGAGTAGTACCGCCTGAATACCAGCACCTAAACATCAAATAGATTAGTACCGCCTGAATACCAGTGCCCACACATCAAATCGAGTAGTACAGCCTGAATACAAGCGCCCACACATCAAATAGAGTAGTACCAACTGAATACCAGCGCCCACACATC